>NW_023397307.1:987878-1242287 GCF_011125445.2 Fundulus heteroclitus
GGTGGCAGATGAATGACCCCCCCCCCCCCCCCCCCCCCCCCCCCCCCCCCCCCCCCCCCCCCACACACACACACACACACACACACACACACACACACACACAGATACACACACACACACGCACGGTCAGCCGAACCAAACGCTCGGCGCGCCTCTTTCAGCAAGTTGGCGAGCACCTTGGGATCTGGCCGCTCGCCAACCCGACGTTGGCGGAGAGCGGCTGTTGTCATGGCAACAGTAAGCAGCGGCATGCAACGGATGGCACCGTCTCTCTCTCTTTCTCTCTTTTTTTTATCTCTCGTTCTCTCTCTGTCTCTCTCTCAGCCTCCGCCCCGTCTCGTCCCTCTGCAGCTTAATTTCAGGGTGTGAGCTCAGCGGCGGCGGGGGAATAATTAACCGGCCTTCACGCCGACCGGCCAGCGGCAGATCGATTTAGTTATTCATTATCGGAGAAGTTCGGCTACCTGCAAATGTTTCAACAATGTTTTGACCTCTTGGAATCAGCTGCTGGTTTTTTATTTTTATTTTTTATTAGACCAGATGGGTGAAAATCTCATGGCGCAAAGCCGGACTGTCGTTTGGCTTCCTTTTTGTTTTTTTTCCCTGCTGCTGATTCAGACAAATGTGTTTTTTAATTTATAATTCTTGGTGCGTTTGGGAAATTGTGATTACAGCCCGTGTCAACAAATAGTCACGCCTAAGCGCATTTAAGATGATGAAAGCTGAAACAATGTTTATTTAGTTACATGCTGGGCTTTCTTTCTAGAAAAAAATGAACCAGAATAGTTTTGTATTTTAAAAAGAATATTAATATAATATCTACATTTTGAGGACACAGAACAGGAAGCCTCTCTGTCGGCTTTTAGAAACACACACTGGTCAGCCCACATCAGAATAACTAACCACAAATTAAAAGAAAACTTAAAAAATGTATATAAAAAGGGGTTTCAGATATGTTTATACAAATAAATATTGAATGCACTATAAACAGGATTTCAAACATAGCAATAAAATGCTAAAAAGTGAATGACAGCAGGAGGGTTTATATCGCTCCTTCCTGATAGGAGCGATTCTCTGAATCTTTGGGCGTTCGCTGGTGGACGGGGAAATAAAAGTGTAGAATCTGACCGTCCTGGTCCTTATTCTGCCGCAGGCAGCAATCCACGGCGTTGCAGCATCCTGCACAGAAAGCATCAGCAGTGATCAACAATCATCTAGACCACAGGTGTCAAACTCAAGGCCCGTGGGCCGAATCTGGCCCGTCGAGGTGAATTATCCGACCCTCAAGAGCCAAAAAAAAGGCATATCGTGTCATAAAGTAGAGACATATATCCTTTTAAAGTGTATAAAGTGCCTAAAACTGTGCCTCCTGTAGTGAATGTTTTTACGGTGTAGTAACAGCATCCTGCCACTAGATGTCAGTTTTCCCCACAACACATTAAAACAACCCAGAAATGTCTAAAAAGAGAGAAAAAGTGATGCAGAATGATGAATTTAGAGCGTAACTCACTCCGGTATCAACTTTTTTTTTGCAGACAAACTGTATAAACTGGGCCTAAGGTGCTACCTTTTATGTTACTGTGTATTTTTTTATATACTTCTATGTGAACTGGATTGAAATTATCAAATGAAAAGCATTGTCTATGCACGTGCAACCGGCCCTTTTAATGACTTCATGACGCCAAAGTTGCCCCATAAAGAAATGAGTTTGACACGCCTGTTCTAGAAGATGTCAGGCTACTAACCAATAAATTAACTCCAGAAACATCTGTTGACAGCCTGGTGTTTGGTTGGTTATTCTTATCCTGAGCAAACTAAACAGCCGTGTAGAAACTTTCACTGACTGTAAAATTTCAAACTGGATGTGTATCAGGAAAGCTCTTAAGCTACAATCTCTGCAAAAGATCCTCCCTCCTCCTCACGGGAGGAGTTTGATCGGCTCTCTCGGTTTCAAACCTTTGGTCTAAACCATCTTCTCTGTCTTGGGTTCGTGTTCTGGGCTTTTCCTCGTGTTGTTCAGGAGTAAAAGCAGACGGTGAACCTCCTGCCGCTCTGGCCGTCTGTCAGCTGGCTCCACGCCACAGAGGAAAATCCGTGACCTTTAGTCAGCGAGGTTTCCTGCAAGTCTGCAGCGAGCTGCAGGAATCACAAGCTGTTGCATTCCCAGTGAGGAGAGCTGAAAGACACAGGTGGATATAAAAAAAATAAGCAGGAGAAAGGCAATAAAAGTTACTTTTAACGTTCTATAGTTCTTCTCTAATCCAGCTGATCGGTTCCTGCCCAGTTGATGATGAAAGGAATTTATTTCAGACGATTAACAAATTTAACACATTTAACAAATAATAAAAAAATTTTCAGAAATTAAATAATAATTATATATATATATATATATATATATATATATATATATATATATATATATATATATATATATATATATATATATATTATTATTATTATTATTATTATTATTATTATTATTATTATTATTATTTTTTTTTTTTAGAAATACTTCAACCAAGTACCACAGAAAAACGTATTTGGTAAACATTAAATAAAATTTTCTGTTCCAATTGAATTAAATCATTCGAACATAAATAGAAATGAGATAGACACAATTTTCCTCTAAATAAAATATATCAGGTATATTTACCCTGGTGTCTGACATTGATTAATTATTAAAGTAAGCTGTCTGAATATGGGTATGAAGAAGTAACTTATTTTTCATACACCTTATCCCTCTGTTTGCACTTAAAGTAACTCAAAGTACCTTCCTAGTAACTCAAAGTACCCTTTCATACCCCTTCTCCCTCTATTTGCACTTAAAGTAACTGAAAGTACCTTCCTAGTAACTGCAAATACCTTCCTAGTAACTCAAAGTATCTTCCTAGTAACTCAAAGTACCTTTTCATACCCCTTCTCCCTCTGTTTGCACTTAAAGTAAGTTACCTTCCTATTAACTTAAAGTACCTTCCTAGTAACTTAAAGTACCTTCCTAGTAGCTCAAAGTACCTTTTCACACCCCTTCTCCCTCTATTTGCACTTAAAGTAACTTAAAGTACCTTCCTAGTAACTTAAAGTACCTTCCTAGTAACTGCAAATACCTTCCTAGTAACTCAAAGTACCTTCCTAGTAGCTCAAAGTACCTTTTCACACCCCTTCTCCCTCTATTTGCACTTAAAGTAACTTAAAGTACCTTCCTAGTAACTTAAAGTACCTTCCTAGTAACTGCAAATACCTTCCTAGTAACTCAAAGTACCTTCCTAGTAGCTCAAAGTACCTTTTCACACCCCTTCTCCCTCTATTTGCACTTAAAGTAACTTAAAGTACCTTCCTAGTAACTTAAAGTACCTTCCTAGTAACTGCAAATACCTTCCTAGTAACTCAAAGTACCTTCCTAGTAGCTCAAAGTACCTTTTCACACCCCTTCTCCCTCTATTTGCACTTAAAGTAACTTAAAGTACCTTCCTAGTAACTTAAAGTACCTTCCTAGTAACTCAAAGTACCTTCCTAGTAACTGCAAACACCTTCCTAGTAGCTCAAAGTACCTTTCCATACCCCTTCTCCCTCTTCTCCGGTACGCGTGTGTTCACCAGCAGCTTCTTAATGCTCTGTTTCTGACTACACCTGCGTCTCTGACTACACCTGCGTCTCTGACTACACCTGCGCTCTGACTACACCTGCGCTCTGACTACACCTGCGTCTCTGACTACACCTGCGCTCTGACTACACCTGCGCTCTGACTACACCTGCGTCTCTGACTACACCTGCGTCTCTGACTACACCTGCGTCTCTGACTACACCTGCGTCTCTGACTACACCTGCGTCTCTGACTACACCTGCGTCTCTGACTACACCTGCGTCTCTGACTACACCTGCGTCTCTGACTACACCTGCACAGGTACCTGAGCCGAGTGTTTGGCATGCACCCCAAGGAGACGGCCAGGCAGCTGAGCCTGGCGGTGAAGGACGGGCTGGTGGTGGAGACCCTCACGGTCGGCTGCAAAGGCTCCAAGGCCGGCATCGAGCAGGAGGGCTACTGGCTGCCCGGGGATGAGATGGTGAGTCCGGGGGACCGTCTACCAGCTTTTAAACCTTCCTCAACAGTTAAAACTGGGGACAGTTTTACAAAATAAACGTAGATTTTCTTTCTGTCTCGATCATGGTGCTCACAGTGGGCTATAAACAGTTTTTACAGTCATTCTTTAGTAACGTCTGCTGAGATAGTTTAAGATTTAATGGTAAGAGTCCATTACGTCCGAAGGGCTTTGTAGTATGTGGAAAAATACGAATATTTACGTTTTCTGAGTGAAAATCAGTGTAAAGGTAAAGACAGCTGGGGGTTCCTTCGCCGTAAATGTGACGGCTGTGCAGGGCTGAGGCGACGTGTCCAGCTGTCGTTGTGATGCGTTAACGGCGCCCGCAGACAGCGATGAGTAACCAACAGCACAGCAGCTCCTGTGAGGACTTTGTCGGCCATCTGTCAGCCTGGGAGCCGCTGCACCGACAAATTACTCCTGTCCTTCAGCCCCGTTTTAGCTTTACAAACAAGCTCAAAGATAGTCGAGACAAAATGCCGATTAAATAAATATAACTGTGGAAGAACAGTCCGGATTTATTTACCACAATGAATTTCCTGCTGGGGTTACACAACTTCAGGAGCCTGTAGAGCAGGTGTGTCCAAACTTTTCGGTACGTGGGCCGAAATTGTCAAGTCAAAGGAACTCGAGGGCCAAAAAATTAATAAAAACATTTTAAACCAAAAAAATATGTTAATTTGCTTGCGCTACAAAATATGATAATTTTAAATACATAAATTAGTCCGTTGTAGGAAATGAATGTGTGAATCACTGTATATCCAAAGTTTAAAAAAAGAGTTTTGCTTATTTGTCGTATTAAAAGATGGTCGTCCAGTTTGCAAATTATTTAGAATTTGGACATGCCTGCTGTAGAGTGTTTGTGTTCAAATACCGATCTGCACAAAGTGCCTTTTGCGCCCTTATCATCGTTAAACAGTAAAATAATCCCACACAATTGACAATTTAATCGTAAGTCGGTTACTTGTAGCTTCCCTTGTGGAGACGTTTAAATTAATGCAGGGGTGTCAAACATGCGGCCCGCCGAACAATTTAGTCCGGCCCGGTGGCTAAATGCATTATCATTATTTAAAAAAAAAATTATTATTTTTTTTTTTTTCCCAGTGTCCTGTATGGCAACGTGGCAGTAAGAATTGTCGTCTTAATGCCAAAAAGAGCTCATCAGATTTGACTTTCACAAGTGGAGCAGTACTGCTTTTCCCATAGTGCTCCGCTTGATTTATGAATGTGAATAGTTTTATTATGATTCATGCGTGGAATATCTCAAATGATATGGACACTACAATGGGAAAGTAGGAAAGGAAGAACAAGAAGAAAAAAAGAAAAGGTGAAAGAGGAGATAAAAGGAAGAGAATGAAAACAATTATTGAAAAAAACATGTACTTCGTTTAATTGAAAATCTGCAGTTCCTATATTGTCCACGAGGGGCGCTGTGTTTTAATTAGCAGATTAAGCTTCAGGTGTGGAAAAATTTAAATAATTTCTTAATTTTTATCTGTTTGATGTATTTTGTCATGCAGGACAGTGTTTTTAAGTTCCAAAAAATGTGAATAAATGTTTTTCAACATTGTATAATCACTGTGATCAGTTCTTATGCATAATGCACTTAAGTAAATGTTTAACTGAGTAAAAGTATTGTTGAAATTGCACATTCTTTTCTTAAAAACGCTGAGGTTATTCATAATATATTGTGTAAAAGTGAAATTAATTTAATATAAAAATCAACAACAAGTCCACATTTATTAGTTCTATTTAATCTTGCAATGAGTTTACTCGTGTGGCCCTCTTGAGATCAGATTAAGCTGAATGCGGCCCCTCAACCAAAATGAGTTTGACACCCCTGAATTAAGGTTTGGGTGTACGGCTGTTAAAGGAAATCTGGTGCTCTTAGCTAACAAGCAGGAGCTCAGGGATTTTACGATAACCAGCGCTTTATTGATTCTTAAGAGAATGAGGACAGAACACACGGCTCTCAGGATCTGTTCTAATCAGACAAAGTGAATCTTTTCCCACCGTTTCTCACAGGAGCGCTGTTAATCTTCAGTTCGGCTCTAATGAGAACTATTGTAATCCTTAGGCAGAGAATGTTGACACCAGGAGAAAAACTTGGCCTTATCATGTTTTTGTTACTTAGTTGTTAGTTTTCCACGTACTACAGGCCCGAATGTGACAAATGCTGGCATCCTTGGCCGTTTTTAAAAAAGTTAAATATAGATTTCTCTGAAATTGTATTTAAGATGTTTGGTTGTTGTTGTTTTTTTCTTCTTTTTCCTGTTTTTCGTTCTGACGTTGTTATTTGGGGGGATCATCGGTCAGATGAATAGCAAAAAAAACCCTCCAAAAGCCCCATATAGTGATGTAAATAAGTATATTAATTGTTATGACTTCCTTTTAACCTCTTTGTGTCTTTCATTTTCAAACGATTTTTAGCATATTATGCAAATTTTTTCTATTTAGTTTTTTTTTATCTTGAATGTATTGCAAAGAAAAAAAGTCAAACAGTGGATTTTGCAGGTTTTTGTAGTAAAATCAACACAGACTAATATATTATTAGAAACAAATGAGGACTGGAGTTATCATAGAGATGTCCAGAGGAGCTCGAGTCATTTTAGCATCAATTAAACACAACTCTTTGAATCACTTCTGACCACAGGATCTGAAAGCCGAGGGAAGCAAGGTAAGGGCTGCATTGTTATTTACAAACCAGGGTTTGTTTCTCATTTGAGCCCCTTTATTATCACCCCCCACCCCCCCCTTTGCTACTCCCCGACTAACATCATTGTGTGAGAAATCGGTGCTGCCACGAACGGTGCAGTCAAGGATTTGAGTGAATCTTTTTTTCTAAGCAGGCTGCAGAAAAAAATTATTTCACATTGGTTGAAAATAAATGAAATGTAAAAAGTGGTGAAAAGCTGTTGACTAAGTCCGCCTGCTTTCTTTGATTGTCACTAGGGCTGAACAATTAATCACATTTTTAATATAATCGCGATTTAAAAAAACGCAATTTCCAAATCGCAGAGTCTGCAATTTTTGGCTATGTAACAATTAGGGAATTATACACGTCCATTAGGTGTTGGTAAAATGTTTAAAGTGGGTTTGCCTCCACATGGAAGGGAAGACAGTTGCAGCAGTGAGATAATCTAATTGTATTACTTGTTTTAGAGTTTATATAATCATACATAGCATTAAGTACAGGTCAGTCAGTTTAATACATAGACTTGCTTGTTGGTTGCACTTTATGTTCAACAAGGATTGATGTCCAAATCAATTAAAAGCTGTTCTCTTGAACAATATTCTGATTAATAGAAACATTAAAAGTTCTTGTTTTAAATAGTCCTTGTTTACAAACATCTTTATTTAGAGGCCATTTTTGTTGCTTGTGGTTAATGCGGAGAAAAGTCAAAATTGCAATTTTGGTTGAAATATATTGTAGGCAGAACGCAATCATTTCTGCTCTGAGTTTAGATGCTGTGGGTGTTTTAGCAACTAATCTGCATGGCGAGGAAACGAATTGATTTGTTGTCTGTATATGTTTAAAAAGACATGATAAATGAAACTGGGGGAAAAAATCGCATTGAATCGAAATATTAAGAAAAAAAATCTCAATTAGATTATTTTCCAAAATTGTTCAGCCCTAATTGTCACGCAGGCCGGAAGCTAAAACAAAATGTATCCGGTTTGCATTTGGAAATGACTGCATGCTTGCTCACAGCTCCGCTGTCATCACGCAGCCTTAAGCTAACCCCCGTGATTCAGTTATGCTGTAAAAAAAGCTTCACGATGGTCCGTTGCGGCGTGGCCAAATTTCTTGCGGAAGTAATCGACCTTTTCGATTAAGAATCTGCTCGCTGCGTACCTGCAGGTTTGCTGCTGCTTGGTTGAAAAACTCTCGGCTCTCATCGGGCCTCAAACGAGCCGATTCCACCCAGACCCGAAGAACAAGGACAAACATTAAGCAATTAATTATTATCTAAACGTCAAATATCAAGCAGGTCCAGCATAGCTGCAGGTTGGTGGCGAGCGTCTTTTGTGAGCTTGTAGTATTTTGGTCTTGGTAGTTGTAGTTTCCAGAAGAGTGTGTCCTGCTGTGGTCCTAACTTCTGTCTGGCATGCTGATTCTTCTCTGACTGAAACCGTGGCGGTGGGAGGGAGCCGAAGCCCGGGTGTTTACAGTCTCTGTAGTCCTCTCCATGCCTGCTGCTAGTAACGCATCCTGCTGGTTATTTCAGGAAGCAGTCACTGAAAGGACAAAGCAGAGTTCAAATGGGAGGCGGCGTTGTTGGCTGGAGGCCTGGACTCGGTCCGACTGGCGTGAGCGGCGTCCTCCGCCTGACCTCAGAGATATTTACTCCCCAATCAGAAACCCGCTGCGTTTTACACGCCGCCAAACCACAACTTTTACAAATCAAACATCTGACTTTTAAACTCTGCCTCAGGCCAGATTGGATTGAGTCCAGGTTTTACCAACATGGTCAATTTTACAGACTTACACTCAACATTTTGTTGTTTTTTAAGGAGAAGACAGCACGAAGTTTTTTTTTTTTTTATTTATTTATCTAGACAGAATGCACACTCTTTGTTTGATAAATGCATTATTATGTTTCTCCTCTGTGTCTAAAACCTTATTTCACAACCACGTCACTGCTTGTTCTTCCCTGAAATTGTCTTAGATTCACAGAAAGTCCTTGTTAATTACAGGCAGGTGTTTCATAACCTACAGCTGTCAGACTATTTATAGTGTATCATTCAGGACTGAGTTAAACGGATTATTCCTGAACAATTCAGCATTCATAGCCTAATTTTATCAATATATGTGATAAAATAATCAATACAAGGAAAGGAAACAATAAAAGGTTATCACAACAAGATCACCAGATTTCCCATTGCTGCAATTTTTGTCAGACATTTATATTCATAGATGGACATTTTAATACAGGTTATACAGTATAGCTGTAAAATTATTTCATTATTATGTTCAAGCTGATTACAGCGATGATCTGCTCTCACTAGTTACTTTCTTTGGTACACCTGGTCCCTTGCTCCTGAAAACTAACTATAAATCAGTCGATCACGATGCATAAACTGATGTATTCAGTCATCTAGCGGTGGGGAAGTTGACTTGCTAAAGTTCAAACCTGGCATCCGAACAGGGAAAAGGGCTTTTTACAAGTTGCATGGCCACTGGTGACAGACGCGGTGCTCTAAATATTTCAGAAACCGCTGATCTTCTGGGATGTTCACTTGCAGCTTTCTCTCGAATTTACAGAGAATTGACTAAAAAAGGAGAAAATATCCACTGACTGGCGAATTTGTGGACTGAAATGTTTTGTCTGTCAGGAAATTAAGTCAACAGTTGCTCTTAGAGCCACTTGTTTCAGGCAAATGGAGGGCAGTAAATGCCAATTAAAGTCTGGCTTTACCGTGTTTTTATTTGCCACATTAGCCTAGCACCGATTAACCGACTGAGCCGTCAGCCGATTAACATTTTCCCGCGTTAATTCGTACCACAGCAGAACTGAGCGGAAGCGCATCTGAACAGGGAGCGCAGACCAGCAGATCTCCATCATTGGGCTGTCTGTGTCTGGAAAGCTAATAATTAAACAGCCTATGTCGTCTAGGAGGTTTACTACTTCACTGTTGCAAATCCAGGAGCTTTACTGACCTTTTTTTTTTACGTTACTTTCAAACGACAGTGTTAGCTTGTAGCAACGGCTAGCATGTGGCATTATTCATTAATGTTTTTCTCGTCCATCTGCCTCATAGGAAAAGTTCCTTTGATTGCAGAATTGGGTCATTTTTTTCCTTGTTTGCCTTGTTGATAAAAAATGGTTTTCTGATTGTAGTCGACACGTTAGCAGAGTTTAAACAACTCCAGGCTGCAGAGAGGCTCAATATGTTAATGCGAGCGAGAAACTTTGAATGATTCAGTAGTAATTAAGATATCATTTTGACAACCATAGCCAGTATGCACCAAAACCCTTGACAGTTTTCTGACACCCGGCTGCGTTTGTGCTGTGAAATATAAGATACCAGCAAGGTGTACCTAATGAAGTGGCTGGAGTGTGTGCTGTTCATTGATGAAAGGTTTTCATGTCGGACTCATTTCTATGAGACTCGGGCGGCGTGTCCTTGGCTCAGAGAGCTGCGGCTTTTTGAGGAGCGCCACTTGTGTTTTGATCAGACAGTCTAACAACAGTAAAGTAGCTCTTGACACTCTAAAGAGCCCAAGGACCATCAATGTATTTTTCAAGTGTTTGTGTGGGTGAAGTGTCAATGGCACTCTAGAAAAGTAGACGTCCTTTGGGAAATCTGTTGTGGATTTCAAAGTATGTTTGGTGCTAAAAAAAAAAAAAAAACTTGGATTTTGAACCTTGAAGACCCTTTTTAAAGTTTTTGAACTGGAATAAAAGGGATTCTGTATCACAATGTGGATTAATCTAGTTCTTTGGAAAAAGAAAATGTAACCTCACTGTGATCCCACTGCTATGATTTATAACATTTTGCATTACTGAGTAAGGATGAGACAGTTTAGTCATTCTCAGTTTAAATCATAAAGCAGATTTAGTCACTGAGAGCTTCCTGACTCCTTTGATTATAGTTTTATTGGCATTATTAAGTTTAGTTTCCTATAATAAGTTTTAGTTTTGTCATGCTTACAGTGAGGGCATTTTTTTAGCAATTTCCTAGAACAGTTTTGATTGCAGAAAAGCATTTTTTTGTCTTTAGAGACTCTAGTATTTTCATGTTAAAGGAGCCCAGTCACACACGCCGACTTTACGAACTTCTACAGCAGTAGCTCACTCTGGTTGCATATAAAGGTTTTCCGATTAAATTATCGCACCTAAATAAGTACGCTTGTTATATTTTTATTTCTTGTTTTACATTTTCTTTTTATCTATTCGTTAGTAACCAAAACACCTTTTTTAATATTTACCATAACAAGAGCATGTGAGCAGAAGTAGGATATTGTGCTTACACGCAACAAGTAAACGGGGAGAAGTGATCGAGCTGAGCGAGTCAGCAACACCCAGCGGAGGAGCAAAGAGAAAGAGGTTAATTAACCGTAACCCTGGTCTGTTAATTGGTGGAGTTATACAACTCAGGCTGACCGCAGACCACTACTCTGTTTTTCTTCCTCGTTGAATGAAAATAGATTCATATCCGCCACTTTCCTCCACCCCACGTCAAAGCCAAATCTGGTTCCTGATTGGCTGTCCCGGCGCGACAAGACACCAAAGTTCAGCTTTTTCAACTCCGACATCTGTCGTTTCGCACGCCTCGCAGGTTTCGTGTCTCTCTGGCTTTGCTTTAATCACCAAAATTGTACGTTTTTCATTGCTAGAATTGCCTCTGTGGCCTCGCTTAGCATCACATCGTTCTGGTGATGCACCTGTTCATAGGGATATTGTGTAAATCTAATCACTCGACCTCACAGATTCGGGTTCAGTGTGAACACACCTTTACAATAGTTGCGTCAATTGCAGCCGTCTTGTTTTCTGATCATTCTGCTGCATAGTGCGGGCAAATGGTACAACAATGTTTATGTCTGCTGATCGCACCCGTGCTCAAAAAACTTTTCACACCTGATAGTCTGGTATACTCAGTTCGATTGGGGACCAAATATCGCAACATTGTTTCTATTTTCAGCATTTTGCTTTCACGCTGTACAGAACCAGACCTTTATACCTACCTGTTCACCCCATCGCCTGTGGTGGCATTGCACCAAGAACCACTGAAGGGAAGAGGCTGGTTAACAATGCAGCTCAACTTTCTTTTCCATGACATATAAAGAAAATTAATGGAATCAGATTTTAGCGGCATTATTTCTGTGCCGTCTTTGGCAACATTGGGCTCAGCATGAATGTTATATTTTACACAACGTATACAACTTCGTTGCACTGATGTCACGCTTACACAGACGTCGATAAAAGTTATTTCATTAGTATTGGTTGTAATTACCCAGAATGCCCTACGCTGTAGTCCGCTTCCTGCTCTGGTCCACTTGGCATTCCCATATGCATTCAAACTGCCTTAGAGTTCACTTCAACCAAGCTTTTTTTGTTGTTTTTTTATAGTCATAGTGTGTGACTAGGCTCCTTTTTAATACGGGGGATTTAGCATTTCTTTGTTTTTAGAAATGCAAAGTTTAAAAACCAGACCTCAGATTATTTATTATGCTTTTCAGTGTGACAGCTGCTGCGTTTATAACAATAAAGCAGCTACATGAAAGGTCACGAGCACATGGAGAAGAAATAAGGAGTGAGACTGGAGAGCTTTTAATTTTGCTTTTAATAAGCTGCAGTTAGTCATAAATTTCTGACACTTCCCTCCTAAATCAGTCCAGACGTTGAGTGGGAGGCATTGGACCAGCATGAGTATGTGGACACGAAAATCCAGTTATTGTATTTGATGTTCTGCATCTCAGTGTAGGTGCAGGTCCAGCTGTAAGCTGTCATTAAAAGATAGAAAAAAGACCACAAGACATTTGACTTGAACCAGTAACTGAGGTTGAGCACCCATACTTTTTATACTTATGATGATTAAATTGATCTGAAACAGATTTTTATTTTATTTGACCTGTTTTAATTGATTTGATTTAGTGGTTTACATACATAAATGTAATGAAGTATGATTGTTCAGGACTAAAATAATCATAAATTTACATCTTTATTTCATTTTATGTTTATTTAACTACAGACTTTATACATAACATTGATCTTATGTAACAAAACAAGCTGTGGTTCAGTAGGATTTATTTAATTTGAACATTTAGTCACAGAATTCACTAGTTTTCATTTATATTGGTTGTGTATAGAGTGGGACTGCAATGATTAGTGGACATTAAATTGTCGAAGCAAGAATCAAAATTAACTTTTAGATTGATTTTAGGCGAGGATTTGTTTAAATCTACCGCTGCAATTCAATCAGATCATATCTAATGGTTATTATTGGATTTAGTTCAGTGTTCATTCACCACTAAGATTAATGGTTGAGATTAAAGTGAAGCTACATGACAGGATAGTTTTATTTAACTTTAATGTCTGACTGGAGAGATGGAGTTTATTTGGAAATGAATAATTTGCTTGTTTTTAATATAGACGATAGGAATATTGCCTAATTAGAGATCAGGCCTGACTGCAAACATGTCAATATGCTCTTTGTTTTTACATTATAGTTTAAACATTAGTCTACTAATCGAAAAAACAATCGATAGATTAGTGTACAGTAAAATAATCGTTAGTTGCAGCCCTAGGATACAGTTATAAGATATTAAAAGATTCATAAAGATTAATTGTTTTGCAGCAAGACATTTATCAGCGCGGTAGTTTCAGTGCTAGACTCTTATTGGCTGAGAAAGAGACGGCCGTCTAAAATTAAACAAAGTGGGCCTAGTTTTAAGCCCTGGGGAACACCTTTTTGATCCTAAAATACCTAATGCTGATAGTGTGTTAAGCTCTAATGTTAAAGCAAATTTGGAGATTTGATCTATTTAATATAAACATGCAATAACTTTAAAGCTACAGTATTTTATTGTGACGTTTTTCTTTAAACAGCAGTGGTTCAATTATTGTTGATGTCAGAAAACAGCGCTTTACAAAAGCTGTTTGTTTTCCCTTAGCTTCTCTGTGTCGTTCAAAGTTTTAAAAAACAAATTTCTTTTCCTTTTGTATTCAGTGATAGTTTAATTTATCAGTTTCTTAATGCTTAATTAAGTACCCAGACTTGGTTTTTCTATGAAATAATTTATAGTTTGGCATAAAGTCATGTTCCAGTCAAGTTTCTGTTGCTGAGAAAACTTCCAGTAAACTGACTTCTCACAGTGTAACACCAGAGTGTCTTTATGGTTTAAGGCTAAAGAATCATGCAGACAAATCAAACATGAGCACATTTATGGCAAGTATTAGTTGCAGTGCAGGTAATAGATGTTTTTTTAGAGGGATCTGCATTCTAGGCACGTCCAGAAGAGCAGCCGTAGGTTGGAAGATGGAGAAACTAGTTTCCTCCCCTGCTGCGGTTGGCGGGTTGGAGGGGGGGTCACCAAAACTTGTGCTCTGCTGTTTGTCCTCTGCAGGAGTGGGAGACGGAGAGTCACGACTGGTACTGCTTCGACTGTCACTTAGCAGGCGACGTCCTCGCCTGCGACAACTGCTTCCGGGTTTACCATCTCAAATGTCTGACAGAGGAATGCAAACCCAGAGACGGAGGCTCCCACTGGCAGTGTGTCGTGTGCCGGGTAGGTGGGACTGCGTCTTAAATATGCTGTCAGTCAAACGTCCACGACGCAGATTCCTCTTCGCAGAATTCGCCCTTTAAGCTGTTTGGGAATTTGTTCCTGAAGCTGTGAATATTTTGTTCTCCAGCACCACTGAGGTTTAAAAAAAAAAAAATATATATATATATATATATATATATATATTTTTTATTATTTTTTTTATTTTATTTTTTTAAGTAATCTTCTCTAAGCCCCAGTGGGTGGAGGCAGATGAGCGTTCACACTGAGCCTGGTTCTGGTTCTGCTGGAGGTTTTCCTCTCCACTGTCACTTCATGCATGCTCAGTATGAGGGATTGCTGCAAAGCCATCAACAATGCAGACGACTGTCCATTGTGGCTCTACGCTCTTTCAGGAGGAGTGAATGCTGCTTGGAGAGACTTTCCTTAGAGAGGACATTTGTTGAGCAAAATATATAATCTGATTGAATTTGACTTTGGAAAGTGCCTTGAGATGACATGTTTCATGAATTGGCGCTAAATAGATAAAATTGAATTGAAGTTTTCCTCTCCACTGTTGCTTCATGCATGCTCAGTATGAGGGATTGCTGCAAAGCCATCAGCAATGCAGACGACTGTCCACTGTGGCTCTATGCTCTTTCAGTGAATGCTGCTTGGAGAGACTTGATGCAACCTGCTGGGTTTCCTTAGAGAGGAAACTTTCTGACCAACCTGGAGGATCTGACTTTGGAAAGAGCCTTGAGATGACATGTTTCATGAATTGGCGCTATATAAATAACATTTTATTGAATTAATTAAATAGATTCTTGCAGTATGCTTCCACACCGAGTGGCGCACGGGGAGCAATCTGTGGTCAGGGGACCCAGAGTTTTAAACCGGCAACCTTTGCAGCCTCTCTAAGACGTAAATGCGTCACTACACTGCAAAAAAAGAACTAAAAGTAAGTAACATTTTCTTGAAATTAGTGTATTTTTCCTTGATTTTAACAGTTAAATAAGACTATTTGCCAATGACATTAGTATATTTACACCTAAAATAAGATACCTTGCACCTGAAATAAGATAATGGAGATTAATTGTTCCTAGTGCAAAATATCTTATTTCATTGGCAGATAGTCTTATTTACCTGCTTAAATCAAGGAAAAATACATTAATTTGAAGAAAATTGTACTTACTTTTTGGTTCCCTTTTTGTAGTGTAGGCTACAACTCTAACAATATTATTTTTGTTTATGTAAAAAAAAAATTAAGGCCAAAATAATTTCAAAGCTCCAGTTTTGCTGCTTTACGCGGAACATATCATGCTTTTCAAATCTTCCTTTTCACTTTGAAATCTTTCAGTTGTGGTCCATATAAAGTGAAACTGCAATGCTTTGGTCTGAATTCCTTGTTAATTTACCTTCACATCCTCCTTTTTAACCTTTTTGAGCTTTTTGAGCCGTGTCTGAGAGCCGCTCCCATCGCTCCGTTCGGCCATTTTTGTTGTATTCTGGGGGGATGGTTTAATGGAACAACTGGACATTTTCACTTATCCACTTGTTAATTTGGCATCATTCAGCTTGGACTGAAAAATTGCTCTGAGAACTTAAGATGGTGGAATTGCAACATTTATAAGCTGGAAGTCCACGACCTTATTTAGCACCTCTACGGTAAATAGTTTGACATTGTTGTTCAAAAAATTTAATATAAAAATAAGGAAACCGATTGGTTTTAAAAATATGACACAAAAAGAATAGAAAGATATCTACGTAGCTTCTGGATAGACTATACACATTTTCTACATTCCTAGCAGCTTCAAGTATACAACAAAATATAAGTGCTAAAAAAATGGACATTTTATATTGTATGCCCCCCCTTAATTCTTTATTACTTTATTACTTAGTGACGTTTAAAAATGCTCACCATTAAGGAGTTCTACCTTTATCACCTTGTTAACATTATATTATTGCCTTTACTCTTCTTCTCCTTTTTTGTCATTAATTTCCCTTTTAATCAGCTTCTTCATTTTGAATGTTGCGCTGGGCTTTGCAGCTCTTTTGATTGCTAAAATGTATTTATTTTGGGAAAAAAATTTACCAAAATGTTTTTACTGCCACTATGAAACCAAGTCATCTTTTTCCTTCTTTCAGGGAAGTAAAAAGAAGAACCTGAACAAACAGGAGATGTGTAAATATCTGCGCTTCATCGTCCAGCGGATGAAGGAAAGGGTAATTGCTGCTTATATTTATAACTATTAGCTAATTTTAGCTCATTCTCTGATATTCACATGACTGATGTTTTACATATAAGTGTTATTAAAACTAAAACCACAAAGTAAGTTTTAGTAGAAGAGTTGCATGATGTTGTCGTGAGTTTTTAATGTTTGCTGAGGATTGCCTGTCTTACTGCAGCTTAACAGTCACAGATGGGTTCTTTGTGTGTTCATGAATTATGTTAATCTTGTTTAAGTCCAGAATTAAAGGTTTATCTATTTTTTTAGTTGTTGGATTTTTTTTAAAACAGAATTTTAGAAACGTCAGACTTAAATTGAGACAGGTCAACATGTTGAAATATGTCCAACACATCCTGTAGACTTTGGTCTTCTAAATGTGTCGGACTAAGAAGTTCCAACAATTCTAACTATATCATAATAAACAAAGTTTTTAGTTTTCAATGACAATAGTGTGGAAAAAAATAAAATGGAATAAAAAGTTGAGACAAATTCCATAAGCATCGTCGGTGAAAACTCAAATGTGGTTGTTGGGGGTTGTGTGGTAAGATCCAGCTGCTGTCATAGTTTGGGATACGTTCATCCCAAGTACAGAGGTAAAAGAAGAACATGTTGTTTTCCTCCAGTTATTAATAAAATGTTTACTCAGTTTAAACACTTCAGTTGTCCACTGGCTCCTCTTTAAATTAAAATACAATGCTGTGAAAAAGTGTGCAGTCCAGAAGTTACTCAACTAGAACCTGTCTGACAGCACGAAGTAGGCTGCTGATTTAAAAACACAAGACATCATACCTCGATCTTTAGAAATTCAAGAACAGAAGAGTGACAAAGTCTCAAAGGAGAAGCGATGAACCTTCCCAAGACAGACCAGTCTATCAAAACGACTAAAGACTAAATTACTCCATGATACAACAGGGTTGGAGGGAGATGATAGTAAAAATGGCGTCTATTAGAGACAAAGACTCAGCTCACGTTTGCCAGAGAAACTGGTGTACATCCATTTATTATACGTCTACAGTCCAACATGGTGGTAGTGTGATGGTCTGGGGTTTCTTTAGGACACCGATGATTATCTGTAGCTGATGGTATTGCTATAGTTTTGTCAAAGTATGATCTCAAAGCCAAATGAAATGCTTTAGCAAGGCCTTAAAAAGGCTTCTCCATGCTCAAAATCCTCCAGTCTGTCTTCATTAAAAGAACGTATCACAAAGGCCTGACGCCAGTTGTTCCACCCAGGGTGTCACGACCAGTTATGAGGTTTAAGCCTTGCGTCCGAACCTCCACGCTCTGTACTGATTTGTTTCCTGACATACTGGCTGCATGGAGGCTGAATAGACGGACTCATGAGGTCGAATCAGTGGATTCCCTTAGATACACAACCTCTTTAGTCCGGTGGTAGTTCTGACCAAGATCAACCAGAGGGTCTAGCTTGGTCCGAACTACGCAGGCACAGTTGCTACAACTACGCTACAAATACGATCCAATTTTCGTTCGAATTAGTGCTGGACGATATAGAAAAAAGGCTTATCGATAGAAATCAGATTGATCGATATTGATAATTATCAAAAAAAATTCCAAACATATATTTTAAGTGTAGCCCTAGTCATTTTACGTTGCTGCTTAATGCCCCCTTTTTTCTAAATAAAGAACACTGGATTCAAACATAACTCTTTATTCAACCAACTTTTTACCAAAACTATAGGTCTTTAAAAAAGGGGAAATAACAACACTTGCTCTCTGAACTCTGCTGAGCGTTGGTGGCAGAGCGTTCCTGGGTCTGCGTTGTGATTGGTTGGAAGGATCTAATGACTGTAAAATTAACTTACACAATTGGCTAGAATACAACAGGAAGGAAAACTGTTCTTCTATTGAACTTTTTATTGACCCCCTTTTTTTCTATTTATCCTCATGTCCATTTATAATATCGGGTTTTTATCGGCCGTTATTTGGATTTGGTGTCTCAGCCTTTCAGGGACAAATACTTTTTCAGTTTGGGCTAGGTTGGCTTTTTTCTTAGATAAATTAAATCATCATTTGTAAACCTGCCATTTTTATTTACTCCGGTTATCTGATATCTTTTTATTAAACTTTGATTATCTGAACTCAATAAAGGGACACATACCTTTTCACAGCACTGTCTCAGCTAAAATCTGCTGCTCATACTCCTCGTTTGATTCCAGATCAGATTCAGATCGCTGATTCCTCCTCGTCTTCATTTAATTTCTCCCCTTTGAAGAAAATATTGCAGCCCGTCATTAACTCTCCTCTCTGCTTTTGCCTCTTCATACTCCCTGTTGCCTCACTTCTCTGCAATACAGCCCCGCTCCTCTTTACGAGATCACATTAAATGTGTATCCTGGCTCTCCATTGTAGGCGGTGGACCTGAACAAAAAGGGCAAAGACACTAAACACCCCATGTACAAACGGCTGATCCACACGGCTCTGGACGTCTCCAACATCCACGAGGTAACAGTGGATCTCCACTCAGTGCTTTGTCTCTTTGGCCTTCTCAGAACGACAGGTTACATGGATTTATCTCTGTATTTTAGCAACTTTCTTCAGATTTACACATTAAACAGGTTAATATCTCCCTGTAATCTGAAGCTGTCCCTTTTACAGATGTGAGGTTTAAAGATTGATTGACTTAATCTGTTTAGGGTGACGGTTCTGTCATGGAGCTGTTGTTCACTATAGCTTCAATCTGGCAAACCTTTATTAACAATTAATTTGTTTTCAACAAGTTTTACTTTTATGTTTTAAATGAGTGACAAGTCAGTTAATCATTAAAAAGATTTTTAGATCAGGACCTTATGTGGTGCCTATAAGCCTGTTGGAAAAATATAGCACAATCCTCCAGTGAGCTGCATTTTATTTAGTCTCTTTTTATTTTTATTCATACTTGTATTTACAGCGGTTTAAAAATGACAAAAGCATTAAATAAATGTTTGTTACATAAAGTTAAGGTGAGCTTGGACTTTTCTAGATCAAAGGTCTGTACATGTAGCCCTTCGAATGACAAAGTACCGATAAAGTAGCTCTCAGTTTCAAAAAGGTTGGTGATGCCTGGTTTATTTTTTTATTTTTTATTTTTTTAATTTTCTATCTAAACCAGGTGACCCCTGGTTTAGATCGTGTTTATTTCTCTCCTGAAACCTAAGAGGTGCGTAGAAAAATGTGAAAGATGGATAAGCGGCTGACCCGTGTTTCCATCAACGTTTTTTTTTATGTGCATTTTGAAATATAGTGTGAGAAAAGGTGGATGGAAACAGCAAAATTCAAAATAACTATCTTAATTTCTCAAAAAAGTGTTACGCTCACTTGATGAAATCCCGCTTTGCGTAGCCTGGTTAAGTTGCTCATAACCAGCAGATGAAAATACGCCTAATTTACTTTTTTTTTTGCAACATTATAAAAGTTCACTTAAAATTTGCATGAGAATTGGATTAAAACATAGCTAGAGATTGGTGGGGAACGAACGCATGTTTGACTTCACGAAGGTTTCTCACTTTTTGTTTATAAACATTGTGTTAATGGTTAAATAAAGGTTAATGCTCGACGCTAGTTCTGCTGTGTTTTTGGATATATGTTGGAGCCTCTGGTTGCCTAACTTTCTTTATCAGCTATGATCAGTTAACACCAAATATTTAATAGGTGGTGTAAAGTCAAATTTGCACTCCTAGTACAGAATTTCACTGTAAACACTTGCCATTGATTGTTTGATAGCGGTATTAAAACATCTAGTAGAGTAACTGTTTTAAGTCACTAATATATATTTAAAGTTGGGTATTTAAACTTACCTGTGGTTACCTGTAAATAACTTCACTGACACGATTTACAACTTCTTTGGATTTGTTTCCCCATCTTCTTTGCATTAACGTTGGTAAATAAGGCAAAAATTGCTCTTTTAAAGCTATCAGCCCCCTATTATGACCATTAACTTAGTTGTCGGTGGTTAGCTCAGCCTCAGGTACACTTCCTCTAACAGATGGCGTCACGTCAATCAGACCCTGTGTGATACAGGAGGGATATGCATGATTGAAATAGGTTTTAAAAAAGTGAAACTTCTTTAGGTTTTCTTGGTGAATTTAATAGCTGCTCTAGTTCCAGCACTGGGTTTTCAGCTGGTGACCGAGTGCAGAACGCGGCTAGGCTTTGGTTAGTGGTGCATCACGTCAGGAAACCTCTGCCAGAAATAAACATAAATAAACATATTAGCCTTTTCCAGACCCCCTCCATGTTTGGTCCATGAACACACAGTTACACGCCGTGCGTTTTCTCTCCTCAGGACTAATTTTGGGCCTGTTTCCATCTGTTTCAGAACCTGACTGAAGGAAAGTATAAAACCTTCGAAGAGTTCAAAGCCGACGCTCAGATGATTGTTCATAACACTGCCATCCTGTATGGAGGTGGGTCACACTTTCACAGGCTGAAAGGCTTTGAACTCTCAACTTTTCTACACATTCATGTGCCTCTGTCATCGATAACATTTTGTTCATGAAGCATAACCACGTCCGAAAACATGCAAACTGAAAATTCCTTTATATGAACATACCATGCAGCTTTTTTGTGTGCAAATAATAAAAAAAATGGAAAAACAAAGCTGCCAGTTCCTCAGTCAGAAGCACTGAATCTAAAAGATAACTTTAATATGCTCTTAGTGATAAATAATTTAGCTAATTTTATTTCCCCCTGTAAAGAAATCTGTTGCAGTATATTGAGATTCTATTCTATTTCTATTTTAAACAGATTGAGTATTGTAACAGAAATGTCTTGACTTGGGTAAATGTGGCACATTATTGCTGCACTTTTAGTTGATAATCTGACCTTTCCCACCCAAGGTTGTTATTTCTCTCCGTTGTTGAGCAGCAGCATCATCTGCTCTGTCCAGGTTTGATGTCAACTGATCCAGATCGGATGAAACCAGCTTCCTGTTATTTGCTCGGTGTAAAACTTTTGTATTAAAATTACGTTTTTTGTTAATTTTAAAGTTATGGTTTGTCTCATTTTGTTGGCTGCAGTTCACAGCGACCAGGCAGAGATCGCACGGCTGCTCTTCAGTGACACATGCCATGAGGTACATTTTTGGTTTTTATCGTTCTTCCTGTTTGGAGCAGTGAGATTTTAATATTCAACATTGTTTTTAATATTTTTCCATTTCTATTTATGCAACATGAATGGATTTTAAAGGGCAGTAATTATTTCCCTGTGCTTTTTCCTTCCTTGGTCCGTTTCTCTTGCAGCTGAACGAGTTGATGTTGTGTAAGAACTGTTTCTACCTGTCGAACGCCCGGCCAGAAAACTGGTTCTGTTATCCCTGTGTGAGTACAAACCAACCCAGGCTGGAGCCACTTTACCTGTCCTGACAGATCAAAGGTGTTTTAATCTATGGTTCCCAAATCGATTTAATCGATTAATACCAATTTACAATTTATTAAGATTTACTTTTGGAAAAATCTGGATTTTATTTTGTACTTATAGGGCTGAAGAGAGTAGCATCAATGCAGAATATATGTTTAGGAAAATATATTCAAAAGTGGAAACTTTACAGACACTTTACTCATTTGCTTTTTTTTTTGTCAGTTTGAAGTTACACAAGTGAAGTGAAGCCTGTTCTTACTTAATTAGCATCAAACATTTTGTTGCGTTTTCATTGTTTACAACAGCAGGGCTGCCATCTTGTTTCACATGCATGTTTCTCAGCTTGCATTAAGTTGTATTCCCAGATGAAATGCTTGAAATAAAAGCAGGTTTTTAAAATAACTTTCTTTTTTTGAGACGAAAAGGAGGAAAACATTTATTAATTGGATTTGGTATGATAAAATTGGAGACATTAATGTGAAGCCGTAATTGAAAAAAAATGTGAAGCTGGAAATTGGCGCTGAATGAAATCTGACAGCTGCTTCAGCAACATTTAAAGTGGGAGAAAGTTTTCCTTCCTAGTTTCCTTCAACTGCAGCCCCCTAAATTTTCAAAAACTGTCAACTCAATTATTTTTGCACTTTTATTACATTAGATGAATGGTTCTGAGCTCCTGTTTATATCTTTTGTGTTTTTTTTCTGCTTCTCTTTGTGATTCCTGCAGACGCCGAGTCACGACCTGGTCTGGGCCAAGATGAAGGGCTTCGGCTACTGGCCGGCCAAAGTCCTGCAGAGGGAGGACAACCAGGTGGACGTGCGCTTCTTTGGACACCAGCACCAGAGGTTAGAGGACCCGACACGCCTCTCCGCATCGGATTTGTTTGTTCCAGGCTGGATGTTGTTTTGGAAAACGTTGGATCTTAATTGTGGTCCGCAGGGCGTGGATTCCCTCGGAGAACATCCAGGACATCAAGGTGAGCGTCCAGCAGCTGCAGGTGAAGCGCAGCAACGGCTGGAAGAAGGCGTGCGAGGAGCTGGAGGTGTACCAGCGCTTCCTGAGGGAGGGCCGCTTCTGGAAAACAAAGATGGAGGACAGCCCTCAGCCACACCAACAGAACCAGAACCAGCGGCAGCAGCCGGAGGAAGAGGAGGAGGAAGAGGAGCAGGAGGAACAGGAACAGGAGCAGGAGCAGACCAGCGGGAGGACGCAGAGACCGGAGCGGACAGATGAAGCCGAGTCCAGCATCTCCTCCACCAGCAACGAGCAGATCCGCCATGTGAGTGGGCTTGTTCTCTTATTGCTGCTTCTCCTCCCTCTTTAAGTACTATTTTCATGTTTTTATGGAAATTAAACATCAGAATTTAAGTTTCTCTAACGATCTTTGATGTTTTATTCTCTTTGGTTGGACTAAAAGAGCGTTTCCTGTCTTTTTATCTCCTGTTTATTCTCAGTGTTTTTAAATGATTTAATCAAACACGGCACCAATCACAGCAGATAAAACATTAAAAAGTTGTATAAACTCTCTTGAACCACTTTGGGGACTACAAATATGAACATGAATGGATCTCAGTGAAACAAATATAACTGAATTGGTCTGAACTCTTAATTGCAGAGCAAAAAAAAACCTGACATCTGTAAAAGCAGATCCAACAACGCCACCTAGTGGTAAAGCAGCAGTACTTTTACTTTTTGTGGTTGCAGACACACAGGATTACTGATTATGTTGTCAGATGTTTTTGGACCTCGGCTCTATCCGACTGTGTGACTAAGAAAACAGGAAGTTTGTTGTTTTAACGCAGGAAGTTACAACCTCTGTAGCTTCAGTTCATTTCATGGCGCTTACACAAATATAATCAAGTCATTGCAGTCAAGCAGAAACATGTAAGCCCCGTTACATCCACTTTAATTCAGTCCTAATTTTACTACAAATTTAGATTAGAAAAGCATTTGTTAATAAATGTTTTCTATGCATAATGAGCCTAGCCCATTGCATCGAGTTGGTAACTTTGCAGCAATCCCTTCTCCTTAGCAAGTGCTCTGCAGCGCTCTCCTAACAATAAGAAACCTCCAACAAAACCAGAACGAAATAAGTCTAAATCAAGTACTTTCTACGTTACAGAAGTCTGAGGAGAAAAGGCAGAGTTTTAATGAAAAAAAGTAATTTACATCCAGGGGTGTTGCTGAACATAAAGATGTACTGGGGCACAAAGTTTACAACGATCTGTTGGGATAAAGACAGAACTGAGCCAAAGAGGGAAGCTCCGGTTCACAGAACGCTCCACATTCCTCCAAATCCTGGAGGAAAGCATCCGAAATGAGCCTCTAATTCTCTGTTTTTTCTTTAATAATTTTTATTGTTCCTTCAAGCTATTGGACTTTCTATTAATCTATAAAGTCGGCTTTCAGCAGTATTGCCTGTTCTTATAAAAAATATGATCATGAAATCTTTCTGAGGGATAGATTAGGGCTGGGCGATATGGATTAAAAAATAAATCTCCGATTTTATTATACCAAATCCGATTAATCGATTTTTTTCCTCCTTTTTGTTTCATAAAAAGAAATTAAAGAAATTATTTTAAAACCTTGCTTTTATGTCAAGCATTTTGTCAGGGAGTTGACCTGAATTCAAAGTGCAACTAAAAACAAGCTGTGAAACATGCTTGTAAAACAAGATGGCAGCCGTGCCATTATAAACAATGAAAATATAACAAAACATTTGCTGCTAGTGGTATTACACATTGAGCTAAGAACAGGCTTCACTGCACTTGTGAACATCAAACTAAGTAAAAAAATAAATAAATAAGTAAATAAAGTACCTCGTATTATGGTAAAAAAAAGTTTCTACTTAACAATATTTTGACAATACATTTGCCTAAACATATATTCGGCATCACATGCTGTTCTCTTCATGGAAACCCAATAAGTGTATTGGCAAAATAAAATCCAGATTTTCAAAAAATGAAATCTTAAAGAATTGTAAATTTGATTAAATCGATTTATCGCCCAGCCCTAGGATAGATCATCTATCTTGGGGCAAGTTCCCTTTTTAAAATAGATCAGCTCATGTTTACATATACAGAC
Source organism: Fundulus heteroclitus (assembly GCF_011125445.2). NCBI lineage: Eukaryota > Metazoa > Chordata > Actinopteri > Cyprinodontiformes > Fundulidae > Fundulus > Fundulus heteroclitus. The sequence continues at coordinate 1,012,854 of NW_023397307.1, forward strand.
TACGTGATCTTCTCTGTTCATTTTTGTAAGATATTTTTGTTGATTGAGTTATTTTCCTTGCAGATGAAAGGCAGCCAGGAGCCCAAGGCGAAGAAAAGCCGCAGGGCCGCAATTATGGAGCTCAAAGAGGAAGTCAGTGTAAGTTAGCAGACTCTACCACAATATTTCAGCTTGTTGCTCCGTGCTACAGACTTATTATCGTATAATAACATTTGATTATTTTATTTTTCACCACAATCTAATGCAAAGTTTCTGTATTAGTGGAGCAGCAGCAGCAAAAAGCTCCAACTCTTGACGTCGGCTCTCTTGACTTGAACCTTAAATCTGAGCTCAGAGCGCGTCTGTCTCTGCCCTCCCAGGAACCGGAGCCGGAGATGGAGGCGGTCAGCTCCAGCCAGGAGATCCCCTTTTCGTCGGCGCCCCAGCAGCCCGAGAAGCTGTCCGTGTCCACGCAGACCAAGAAGGCCAGCGGCAGCTCGCCGCGCATGCTGCACCGCGGCACCCAGACCAGCAGCGACGGCGCCTGCCAGAACATGTGCCACGAGAAGTACACCAAGGTCTTCAACGACGTCAAGGAGGTGATGAAGGCGGACAACAAGAGGGAGACGGAGCGAGTCGTCAGAGAAGCTCTGGAGAAGGTCCGTTTTGTTTCTGAAGCTTTTTCTTTTTTAGTTTCTTTCTACCAAAAACCTGAAACATGCCGTTTTCTCCCCTCCACCTCCTTCTGCAGCTTCGGGTCGAGATGGAGGAGGAGAAACGGCAGGCGGTGAGCAAGGCCGTGGCCGGAGTTCAGGCGGAGATGGAGAGGAAGTGCAAACAGGTGAAGGAGAAGTGTAAAGAGGAGCTGGTGGAGGAGGTGAAGAAGCTGGTGGCCCAACACAAACAGCTCATCTCCCAGACCAAGAAGAAGCAGTGGGTGAGTTCAAGCTGTTCAGCATTTAATGCTTCTGGAGGAAAAATCATGCTGTTCCCGTATCAATCATTCGCAAAGAGGACATTCCACCCAACAGACCCTCCTCTTCCTCAAATGATGTTTGCAGAATGTATCTTTTCATATTTCTGTTAATTAACTTGCCGGGCGTCCTGCAGCTTTTAGACACGTCTCTGCTTTAGCCTTTTTATTTATCTCCGCTAGCCGCACTCCACACAGATTACAGTGACGGCCGAAAGGTTTGAACTCGTATGTATTGTCTTTCAAAGGTCTTCTTAAATTTGTGGGAATCTATGTCCTCACGTGCGCACCACCTCACATAACTTCACTTTTGCACAAATTGAAGATTGCTTTTCATTTGTCCTTCATTTGTTCATTTGACACAGTAAAATAAGCCCAGGCTGGGGATGGATACCGTATTCGGTGCTTTTATAGGTAACAACTAGGTACAGATTCACGTAAACTCAAACGGTACCATGTTTCGGTACCTAAACACATCACCGTGACACTGAGGGAGTGGAAGAATGAGCTTTTGTTTTTTTTCCCCATGCCGGACATGAACACAGCACAAGACATAAAGATGTCAGTAGCCGCTTGTAAAGGAAGCTAGCATGGCTGATGGAAAGCGCTCGGAAGTATCTCCACTTTCCAAGATGCGACACAGATTTCACTCGCAAAGTACTTGTAGTCCGAGGAAGTACCTGGTCACTGCTGCTAATTTAGTGAATTTCTCTCTATATTTGGATATGGTACCCATACTCGGTTCAAATATGAAATCCCAGACCGTAGACATGTTGGCTTTAGCATTGACCTGCCATTGTACTGCATTCAGGGAGTGTTTGGACTAATACAGTCACGCAAGCATCGGCAAACATTTTTACTCATCGGAAAGAGTAATAGTAATATAGTAATAGTAATATCATCTTTATTGTCATTGAAACATACATTACAACGAAATTTGTTCTCTGCTTTTAACCAATCACCCTTGGGGAGCAGTGGGCTGCCACTGTGCAGCGCCCAGGCAGCAATCTGGGGTTAAGGGTCTTGCTCAGGGACCCAGAGTGGCAGTCAGTGGGGATCGAACCAGGTACTTGCAACCTTGCATCCTTCTCAGAGCGCATGCGCGCTGCTCTAACCACTAGGCCATGACCCCCGTGGGTCCTGGCCACGGGGAGGCCGATATTTAAAGAATACTTAAATCTTTTGACAGATATCAGAGGTGCCGATTTATCCTCTATCACTGGTAATTAAAACAAAACTACTACCATCAAATTAAAATAGCATTAGAGTCAACACAAAGTATTTTAATACCTAGACATTCTGCTTACCCTGTGATTTCACCGTAAATACACCATCTACCAAGTAACTTTTACTTTAAAGCAGATTTTGGTGCATTTACATCCTAAACTAAATCCTAAACTATCTTCTTTTTTTTTTTTTTTTACATCAATCGAGCCCAAAAGAATTAGCAAACTGGATGCTAATGGACAAAACAGCCTTTAAAGCTTTGCTCACTATATTGCTATCACAAAATCTGACTAATGTATTTATTGGACTATAAGTCACACTTTTTTTCATAGATTGACAGATCCTCTAACTTATAGTCGGGGACAACTTGTATATCAATTTTAAATGGTAATGGTAAGCATTACCGTCTATAGCCACAAGAGGGCACTCTAAGCTTGTGAAAATTGCTGCTGTTGTAATTCAATTCAATAAAATGTTATTTATATTGCGCCAATTCACAACATGTCATCTTGAGGCTCTTTCAAAGTCAAATTCAATCAGATTATAGAGATTGGTCAGAAAGTTTCCTCTCTAAGGAAACCCAGCAGGTTGCATCAAGTCTCTCCAAGCAGCATTCACTCCTCCTGAAAGAGCGTAGAGCCACAGTGGACAGTCGTCTGCATTGTATAATGTATAATCTGACCCAATCTGTATAATATGATTGAACTTGACTTTGTAAAGTGCCTTGAGATGACATGTTTCATGATTTGGCGCTATATAAATAAAATTGAATTGAATTGTTGATGGCTTTGCAGCAATCCCTCATACTGAGCATGCATGAAGCGACAGTGGAGAGGAAAACTCCCCTTTAACAGGGAGGAGAACCTCCAGCAGAACCAGAACCAGGCTCAGTGTGAACGCTCATCTGCCTCGACCCACTGGGGCTTAGAGAAGACAGAGCAGAGACACAGAAAGCACAGAAGCTCACATTGACCCCGGAGTACTTTCTATGTTAGATGGTAATAGTGGATGATCTGCCTCCACTGGATGATGTCACAGCTAACAGAACGCCAGACCAGGTGTACCTTCTATGAAGAGATAAATTACAGAGAACAAAAAGTTAAGTTGAAATAACAACAAACAATGCAAATCGGAGAACAGTAGGAAAACTCAGCAGCGTGAGAGAAATAGACGTTGATGTCCTCCAGCAGCTTGAAAATTTTTTGACTGATATACAATACTTTGTTGAATTAAAATATGTCATGCTTAGTTTGTGATAAAATTCATTGAAGTTGTGATATTTAAAAAAAAAAAATTCTTCATGTCACAACTTTTGGGTAAAGGATTTTTTTCTCCCCCTCGTGAGATAAAGTTTTGACACCCTGGTCTATGGTTGGATGATATTTCAATAACAATATATATCGATCAATAGATGTATATCGATAGGGTCAATAAAAAGTTTAATAGAACTAGAAAAATTTGCATTTCCTGCGAAAATGCACTGTGAATGCAGTAAGCTGAATGATTAAGCAAAAGATGCAGAAGATCTTTGAAGAAGAGAAAAAATAGCTGAAAAGCATTGAAGAAGTTGAAAAAGTTGAAGAATTTGAAAGAGTTGAAGAATTTGAACATGAAAGAACAATAGCTGAATGATTAGAAGAAAAAACTGAGGGAATGGCACCAAACATTTCCTCACTCATTCTAAACATTGAATCGTTTAACAAAGCAGAAGTAGAATTTCAAACTTGAATATACTGTAGCCATATGTGGGCCTGCATTTCTAAGAGTATAAGGGGTTTCGCCCCCATTGAAAAGCATTGGATGTTTGACACCTCCTAACTTGGAGATGCTTTTCGCGACGAGGCCCAAATTTATTGTAGAGCATTCTGTATAAAGGAGGTACAGACTTTCTAAAGCAGAAGTTTGTAGGACCTTCCTAGAGCTACTTCCGGTTAGCAACATGCTAACCGTTAGCCGCTAACAGGGTTGTGTTCAGTATCACCCTGTGATGGTACTCTGTCAGTTTAGTCCAAATCCTGTACTGGGAAGTGCCTCAAAAAGGGTGCCAATACTTAATGTCACCAAACGTGACCAAAGTTCATAGGTCAGATTGGCCTCCTTTAGCAACTCAGCCTCACCACATCTGGGCCCAGAACTCAACATTTGACCAAAATGGTCAGTAGCGCCATTTCCCACAGGTGGGTGGTGCTGTATTGGCCAATTGGGTCGTGTCTGGGCATCATGCCAGGTCCTGTTGGAAGCAAAGGCCCAATAGGAAAGCATGTGAAATCCAAAAAGTGACAGAAAAGTCACACATGCCTCATAATCACTTGAAAATGTAAAAATGTTAAGAGAAAGTCACTGTGCGAATTTCAGATTCTTACATTCATCACAGCCACTGCAGTGGGCGTCAAAAGTTGCCATTCTATCCGAATGGAGTCTGTCCCTGACCTAGTAACCTCCTTGTCAGCAGAGTTCCATCGTCATGGAAACTTGCTCACACCTGCAGCGGGCCAGTCTACAGAAGTGCAGACACTTTGCTCAGACTATGTCCCATAGGATTATAATGGAGAACATTGCCTTGCACAACACTTCATATCTCCTGATCCGTAAATGGTAGATACGTAATTTTTTCTGCGTTTATTTCTTAACGGATAGGGGAAGAAGACTTGCTATCGGTTTTTGCTGGAAATATTTTAATAAAGGCGTAAATAATTATGATATAAAGGGGATTTTTAAGGAATTTAAGAAATCCTCTAAAATCGGTCCCGAACAAATCGCTGTAGCTGAAAAAGTATAAGAGATATCAAAAAAATTCTTTCACTGTGAGTATCAGCAGGCTTTTGAGGACTATGTTGCTCTTTTTTATGTACAAAAATCGGTGTAGGCACAGCGACGATGTAAAAAAGTGGCTCATGTGGAAAAATGCAGCTCTAAAGCATTTTCAGGATTTTGCACATTCGCTACTCCCAAACAAATTGTTCCTGCGGCAAAACCGTAACAGTTATCCAAAAAAATCCTTTTTTGTGAGTGCCAGAAGGGTTGGGACATTCATATGTGAAAGTCCCATACCTGTACATCAAACGGTTTAGGAGTAGCGACGATGCGAAAACGTGTGATGTTTTGGATTTTCAGACGTCATTTTTCAAAACCGATCCATAGGAAATGAATGGGGGAGGTTTCAGGTTTGTGTCGCTCTGAGGTGATTTGCAAATAATCTATAAATGCTACACCAGTGAGGGTTACATTTCCTGAATCCTGACAAAAATTCCTACGTTTTGATGTATAATTTATATCGATAGGTTGAAAATTGAGTGAGTGAGAAGAAGTTGTTCGGAGAAGAAGAATTTGTTTAATTTCTAGAGTGTGCACTCTATAACTGCCTCCTTGACGACCATAGCAACGCATGTTATTTGCTGAATTTCTTGAAAAGCCAAAATTATTTTAAGGAGGTAGTATATGAAAATGGTAAAAGTTATGAAAAAGCTGAAATATACCATAATAGCTGAAAGATATCACTAAATGTTTAAAGTTGAATGGCGTTTCTAACTAAAAGTAGGCTGAAGCAGTAAGCTGTCAAAAAGCAGCTGAAATGAGCGGAATTTCAGTGAATTACATTAATTTCCTATGGGAGAAAAAAAGCTGAAATTTTGCAAAAAAAGCTGAATATTTTAAAAAGTTGAAAAGATATAAGTACAAAAAGATATAGCCATCGATTCCAGAAGAAGCTGAATAGTTTAAAAGTTGAATGGCTGAAATCGGAGAAAAACTGTAGGAGGAGAAGCGAATCAAACTTTAAACAGTAAAAAGGCGAAAGAGGATCTCAATAACTGTGAATGCCCACTGCATTCACAGTAATAAACATTTTCTTCATTTTGCATTCTAGGCTATCATGTTAGGTTATTATTACAGTCATTACATCCTCCTAACCAATCACAACGCAGACCCAGGAAACAAGCCCCGCCCCCTTCAACGAGTTCAAAGAGCACACGTTCTTTATCGGCATCGATCAATATGCTTTTTTTTCTGTATGGTCCCGCCTACCCTGGTGTCCACAGTCTGGACCAGTGCACCTTTGATTTTAGTGTAACGAGTGTTTCCTGTCTGCAGTGTTATAACTGTGAAGAGGAGGCCATGTACCACTGCTGCTGGAACACCTCGTACTGCTCCATCAAGTGTCAGCAGGAGCACTGGCACGCAGACCACAAACGGACCTGCCGCAGGAAGAGATGAACAGGCCCACGCCTCCCTGGCTCCCTCCCTCTGTCAGTCAGCCAACAACACACATTTCTCTACGGTGTTACTGTACTCGCCCTCCTGGGAACTTTTCAGACCCGATAATTTGCTGCGTGGCGAGTGATTTGCTCCTATTTTGGTTCTGTTATTTAATGTAGCCATCGTGTTTGTTTGTTTCCTCGCAACCCGTGAACTTTTCTCCAGAGCCTAGCTCCACTACGGATTTATGGTCAGATTTTTATGTTTTCTATTTTTTTTTCCTGTATGTTTTCTTTCTGGAAATGCTGATGTTGTGTCAGAGGATGTGTTATTTAAGTCTGTAGGAACATGTGAGCATTAACAGAAAACAGTTTATTACCTTAATTTTTTTTTTTTAAAGTATTTTCTTTTCTTACTGTAAATGCAGGAAACAAACCTGGAAGATTTAAAACGACCTGCAGCTTGAACTAACTCTGCTTTCATGGAGAAAACCATCTGTAGCATACTGAACTGTTGATGAGGCTTACAAATTTTAAAGTCGTTTTAGGTCATTTTTCTTTCTTTTTTTATAGAAGTTTATGCAGGTGGATGCACCTTTTTACCATGTCTACCTACAATTTTATTTTCCTGAATCAGTTATTGGGAACAGGGTCAAAATGTCGACTTTAAAACAAGTTGACAAGGAAATCTTCCATTTGTATAAATGTTATTGATATCATAAATGATATAATTATGCACCTGTTTGGGTTCTCCTGATGACAAGAATGTTTTATGAGTGTGAAATTAAAGGAAAGGTTTATAAATTGCTCAAAATTTCTGGAAAAGCTGAATTTTCTCAAGCTGAATCTTAGAAAAGTTGAATGAATTGATCGATTGGTTTTCCCCATTCCATCTGCTAACAATATAAAATCTTGTAAAATTGCCAAAAAAACCTCCCAGCCTACAATCGTTAAACCTACCTGAGAAGATGTGGTGTGTCGCCCCGGCGGTCAAAGCTGATGTATATTTTTCCGGACGTCATCAGTGTCATTTTTCTCGTGATGTACGCTCAGAGTTCATCCATCCTTTTGTAACCTGAAGTGACTAGTTGAAGAGAGTTTTTCACTGCGTTCTGCTGTTGTTGGTGGTCAGTGCCTGTTTTCCTTTCTTCATCTCCCACTGAGGCAACATGCATGTGGATAGCTTCACCGTTCCTTCGTTTTTCATTCATTTCGCTAAAAGAAGAAGACCTGGAGCTCTCCGCTGGTGAAAAGGAGAGATGGACCGTTATGAAACTTTATGCAAACGAGCGTTAGAAAGCAGTTTCCCCCTGAGCTGGATGTCAAGTGTTGGTGTTTTATTTTGAAAAAGAGGCAATAAAATTGCCAGTTTGTAACATGTTTTTATCTTATTTTAACTGTTTCCTCAGCGATGAAGATCAACTAAAAGGAGAGAAAAAAATTCACTACCTTTTTTTTTTTTTTTTTGTTATGTTTCTTTCTCGCAATTTTCCCCCCCCATGTATGTCTTGTTAAATAAATTGAAACAAATGTTTGCGTTGTGGACAGGATGTTTTTACAGCTTCAGTTTCTGTTCCTGTTTGTTTTTCTTGCTGTTATTGAAATTTCCTCTGAAGTTAATGTTCAAATTCCCTCATCTGATGCTAATTAAATGTGGTGCAATTACAAGAACATCCATTTAAAAAAACTCATAAAATGTTAATTATATGTGCAGAAACACTTGTAAGCTAAAGTTTATTATTATTGTATTCAGCCCATCAAAGAATAGAAGGGATTCTTTCTTGACTTTGAGAAAAAGATTGAAAATAGTCACGGCTTATTAATATTTTTTTTAATTAGATTCTGGATTTGATGTTCTCAGAATATTTGGCTTTTTAAAAGCTCACTGACCCATTGACTCGTCGTCTTTCATCATTGCACTACATGTAAATGCTCCCTTCTGTCAGTATATCCCACATTAAGTTAAATGCACATTTCAAAGGGTTTCATTTTGCTTCAGAGATCTTGAGACTGTTTTGTACAGCATTTGTCATATCAGGCGTGGTCAGGTTTGTTCATCTAGAAGTTGATTATATTTCAAACATGTTGCACCTTCATTATGTCAAAGCATTTCAGACTTTTTTTTTTTAAATACAACTTGGAAATAAGTAGCTTGTCTTTCCAAACTCACACAGTTTGCTGATGACATATTTTTTTACTTATGTAAACTCCAAACCTATTTTTCCCCTCGTTTTATTGTTTTTATATTTGTCCACTCAGCTGTAACATTTGATTTTTACTTCTTTTCATACTTGTTTGTAACCTTTTTGATGTTTATTTTGATTTTCTTGAATGAAATCAAGTATGGGATCTCCAGCTCCGGTTTCTTCTTTGTTTTTAGTTTGTTTTTCTTTCCCAATGTAAAGAGAAATGGATGGGTTTTTTTTGCACTCATCTGAGAAATGCAGAATGACAATTTTTAGTTAAAAAGGTTTGAGGCTGCTTTCATCTGGAAGAAGTGAGTCATTTAATCTGGACTTTACCTGCTCTTATTCCAGGGTATTTTTGTATATATTACTGTGTGATTACTACATGAATCCTCTTTGTACTGAAAGTACAAACACCAGGAATAAAATCAGTGTGACGTCTCCTTTGTTTTGGCTTCTTGTTGGTCATGATCTTCTGTTCTGTCCACATGTAAACTATCATTATTCAAGGCAATGTTTTTTTTAATGCTCCCAACACTTTAGCTAGCAATATGTATATAAATATATTCTATGTGCTAACATGGGGGAAATAAATGTATCAACCAGTCTGTGTGAATCAGTTCTCGTTATTTATTGGTTGATTGGATTTATGAAGGTTTGTGTTTTTAAGATGTGAGCTGTCTAACCACCTTCACTAGAAACTGTTTTGTTGTTACATTGAATTATGTTGGTGAACTGAGGCGATTCTCTGGTTGGGGACCAAACAAAAATGGACACAAGTAACCAGGAACTTCTACAGAGCTACCATAGAGAGTGTTTTATTTATCAACATAACTGTACGGTATGGGAGCTAGCACAGGTGGTGAGAACAGCGCAGGGGATTGTGGGATACCGTCTACAGGATCTGGACTCAATTTATACTAAACGAGTCCATAGAAGGACCAGACACATCTCCACTAGTTAGTGTCATTAGTGTTGGACTGTTGGGAGGATCCTGGCAGCGTCTCGCTGGTTCTGCGTCTTCAGAACAAGTCCAATCTCTGAGGAGCGATGCAACACCTTCTCCATCACCTGCTCAGCTTTCTGCCTGGAAAACACTCAGCAGAAGCTGCGTTCAAGGGAAATGGGACATTCTGCTGTTTGTGGGTGTTTGAAACGCTTCATCAGAACAAAGTCTGTGTGTCTGTTCTGGTGAGACAATCCAAAGTGGGATTAAATGTGTTTGGTGTTGGAATAAGGAGCAGTTCTGCTGTGTTTTCCACAGGCTGCATGAGTCACAGCAGCAAGACGAGCAACAATCAGTTAATTTCAAGCTGCTGCTGAATCTGACCTCAGATCTGTAGAGCATGTTTATTCACAGCAGGACGCTGACATGAAGGTTTCCTCTCTTCAGCAGAACAAAGCCAGGTTCTGTGGAGAGCTACAGCTTCTGGGTTTGGATATTCAGTCACACTTTACTGCTGCTGTCTGCAAACTGAAGCAAAGAAATGTTTCCAACAGCAAAAAGAGTTCAAGATCAACTGAATTAGAATGAAAAGCAGCAAAAATCAGCTTTAAATCCCTGCAGTTCTGATCCAAAAACAAATGGAAAGTGTTGAGCTGCTCAGAGTTTCAAAGTGTTTGGGTCAGAAAATATTTGAAATACAGAAAAGTTAAAAGAAAAGTGAAAGATTTTACTAAATAAAAAAAAAACAGTTTAATGCCAACAGAAAAATAAAATAAAGTGACTCAGTGGTTAGAAACAATGTTTAACTTTAATACTAAGTCTTTATTTATTGAAAACACGTTATCAAAAGTATTAGATTTAGGTCATAATTGTGGTATAAACCTGTACCACCTCATTCAATAAAATATAAATTCACATTATGTCTTTATTACAGATTTTGCTGCTAAACCCATCCTGTAAATTTTAAGTTTCAAATAAAACTATATTGTACAGCTGCATTATCATGTTTACTGAAATACTGATTAGAGTTGTGGTGATTTTGTTGTTTTGAGGTTATTTACCTTAAATATGTTTTAAATTAATGATTACACATAATAAAACATTCAAAATATGATCATTCTCAGATGAGAAATTTACAATATCAGATGATATCTGTTGTCTCATGTGTGTCTGGACTCAACAAAACGGGTCCAAACCAGAACCGGATCAAAGAACTGGTTCCACATTTTAAACCTGGGGAATCATTTGACATTTTATTGCTGAGTTCACAGTTTCTGCTGCTAAAAGCAACAAGGAGGAAAAACATCAAATATTCTGGTGCTGATCAGCTGGTTTAGAAAACAATGTTGAGAAATGAACAAACCCAACAGAACCAGAACATCAATTCTGAAGGAAAACAAGTGCTAACAATCTCTGACTATTAATTTCTGTGCAGTTTAGACATAAAACAACAACGATCAAGAAAATAATCTGCTGGAGATTTAAAAACCAGAATCAAACTCACTGAACCTTCAGTGGATTCTGTCTATTTGGGTTTACAGAACTCAGCAGAACCTCCAGGATAAACATAAACCCCAGCATGTAGCGGCTGAGTGAAGGTGGTCTGGACTCTGTGGAGGAGAGTCATGGTTTCAGAGACGCTGTAGAAGGACAGAATACCTGCTCTGTGATCCAGGTACACTCCTACTCTGGAGGAACCAGGACCTGAGATGGAGGTCCAGATGTTGTTGTGACGAAATCCATAACCTCCTTGGGAACAATATAATGCCCAAGATTTGTCATTACGTCCAAATACACATTCATTCCCTCTTCCTGCTCTGCTGATATTCTTGTATGCGACTGCTACATAAACTCCCCCTCTCATCTCCACCTCCCAGTAACAACGTCCAGTCAGACTCTCTCTACTCAGAACCTGAGAATAAACAGTGAATCTGTCTGGATGATTAGAATCAGACTGAGGTTGATCCATCCATGTCACCTTCCTGTTCCCCTCTGATAGTAACAGATGACTGTTTGCTGTGTTTGGATCCAGTGTGATTTCACATGAATATCTCAAGAATCCAGCTCTGCTCTTTGGTTCTGGTTCTGACAGTGAAACATCCACCTCAGTGAGTCTCAGTGAGATGTTTGTCCATGCGTCTCTCAGGATGTCCTGTAGTTGATCTCTGAGCTCTGACACAGCTGCTGTCACATCCTCAAAGTAGCTCAGAGGACGGATCTTGATGCTGGATGAGTGTGTAGACTCACTGAGTGCTGACAGTGAGGGGTAGTTGTGGAGAAACTGGTTGTGATCCTCTGTGTCTGAGAGCTGCTTCAGCTCAGCGTCTTTCCTCTTCAGCTCAGTGATCTCCTGCTCCAGCTTCTCCTGAAGCTCTTTGACTCGACTCCCTTCAGTTTCCTGCTGGGATCTGATCTGCTGCTTCACATCAGAGCTTCTTTTCTGGATGAGACGGATCAGCTGAGTGAAGATCTTCTCACTGTCCTCCACTGTTTTATCAGCAGAGTGCTTGATGGCCTCCAGCTCCTGTTGAAGCAGCTTCACATCTTTCTCTCTGTCCTGGATTCTCTGCTGGATGTTTTCTCGTCTCACCTCCAGCTCTCTCTGCCTCTCAGTCCTTTCTGCTGCAGCTGACACTGTGTCGTGGCCTTTATGTTCATCCACAGAGCAGAGATAACAGATACACTTCTGATCAGTACGACAGAACATCTTCATCACCTCATCATGACGAGAGCAGATGTTCTCCTGGAGGTTCTTGGAGGGCTCCACCAGCTTGTGTTTCTTAAATGCAGCTGAATCATAATGAGGCTGAAGGTGTTTCTCACAGTAAGAGGCCAGACAGACTAAACAGGACTTGATGGCTTTCAGTTTTCTTCCAGAGCAGGAATCACAAGCCACATCTTCAGGTCCAGCATAGCAGAGATCAGCAGGAGCAGCTTGGAGTCCAGTCTTCTTCAGCTGCTCCACTAAAGCTGCAAACATGGTGTTTTTCTTCAGAACGGGCCTCGGTGTGAAGGTCTCCCTGCACTGAGGGCAGCTGTGGATTCCTTTCTGATCCTCTTCATCCCAGAAGTTTTTAATACACTTCATACAGTAGCTGTGTCCACAGGGAATAGTCACCGGATCCTTCAGTAGATCCAGACAGATCGAACAGGACAAGGTTTCTCGGTCCAGCTGGTTCTGCTCCATTTCTCCTCTTGGTCACAGTGACTGTGTGAGTTTCACTTCCTGAAAACAGCAACAGCTCTAAGCTCTGATCTACGAATCACGTGTCAGAGCAGAGAGGCTGCAGCCAATCAGCTTTCAGCTCCAGCAGATGTTGCTCCACCAGCTTCAAGGTGTGTCTGAGAGCAGGAAGAACAGGGAGGGTTATCAGGTTTTACAGCCTGCAGAATAAGGAGCAGAGGTTGCCTTTATAAAGCTTGCATACGCACAAAATGGGCCTGAAACATGTGAATCCCCCTTTCTACGCAAAATTCAGATGTATAACAAAAAAAACTTGAGAGGAAAACGTTCAATCCTCACAGCAGCTCTGACCCAGGCTGACGCTCATTTTGGAGACGGGGGAAATTGGTGACGCAGATGGTAAAGTGGTGAGTTGCAGCCAAACTGCCTCATGATTCCTCCCAGACGTTCAATTTCACTCCATATCAGACTTTAATCGTAGATCAACTTCATCATAAGCCTTCAAAACCACAAAAAGACCTTTAAATAAATCAAATAAAAATGCCCATAAGCCAACTTAAATTTTTAAAGTCCACAGAACATCTTAGAGTTTTCTACCATCACTTTCCCCAATTATCACCAGGGTGACGTGTTCCATAGATTACCAGATTATTGTGAAAAGGTGTGGAGCAATACATTTCTGTAAACGGTCAAACACACTCATGCATAATGCTGAGGATGCATTGGTACTGTTGGAAGACCTTGGATGAGGTAGAATTAGGAGGAAACACATTTTCAGGGTTAAAATATTTCCTGGCCAATGATGATGACTGGCCTTTATACCGCTTTAGACTCCGAGCTTTACATTCTGCCATAACCTGCAGGGGAAAGAGGCTACACCCCCCCCCCCCCCAGGTATGGGTACCATACTTGGTTCAAATGTGAAAGCCCAGACCGTAGACATGTTGGCTTTAGCATTGACCTGCCGTTGTGCTGCATTCAGGGAGTGTTTGGACTAATGCGCTCACACAAGCAGTACAACATCGCCGAACATTTTTACTTATCGGAAAGAGGCCGATATTTAAAGAATACTTACATCTTTTGACAAATTTATTCTGATAATTAAAACTAAACTACTACCATCAAATTAAAATAGCATTAGAGCCAAAACAAAGTATTTTAATACCAAGGCATTCTGCTCACCCTGGATTTCACGGTAAATACCCCATCTTCCAAGTAACTTTCACTTTAAAGCAGATTTTGGTGCATTAACATCCTAAACCAAATTCTAAACTATCTCTTTTTATGTTTCCTTCAATCGAGCCTGAAAGAATTAGCAAACTAGATGCTAATGGGCAAAACAGCCTTTAAAGCTTTGGATCTGCACTGCTCACTATATCGCTATCACAGAATCTGACTAACTTTAATATTTATTGGACTGTAAGTCACACTTTTTTACCTAGATTGACAGATCCTCCGACTTAGAGTCAGGTGCAACTTGTATATCAATTTTAAATGGTAATGGTAAGTGTTAGGTTTGGCAGCGAGGACGAGGTAGAAGCTCACGTAGGCAAATAACTCTTAACAGCTTTTATTTAGAACTTGTTGAGCAGACCAGTTACATCATGTACATTTTTTCATTCCACTTCTTCTCTCCTTTTATTATCTACTCGTACACCACCTAGTGGTAGACACAACATTCCCCCCTTACTTGAAAAGCTTGCATGTACCCATTTAGCATAAGACTGAACATCAACCTCATTTAACAGTTTGTATGTCATAAGTAGAACTTTAGCTGAAATCAAAGTAGGTGGTTACTTAAACCAACAAAACCAACCAAATATATTCAGCAACCATGTACTTTCAACACTTGAAGTTACTATGAAACGTAATTACCAAATGTAGCCATTGAAAAATAAAATCTAGGTGTTTGAAACATTTTGTACTATGAGAATTGTTTCACCTGTACCTAAAACATGTAACACAAACTCATTTATGTACTCATTTACTAATTTTTAGCTTGTTTGAAAGTCCTTGAACCACACTGGTTGAGCAGCAGTTCTAACATTTTTCCTTTGAACCCCTAGGTCACTCTTTTCTGGTTCTGTCGTTTTACTTGAAATACCTGCAGAGTATCATGAAAGTCCTGGTTGTGAAAGTCCACCTTTTATTGTCACTGAGTACATAAGTACTTCCTCCAATCTGCTTTTCAACATACAGCGGTGGAGTAAACCTAGATGAGCCTTTGCGAACATGATGAGGTCTTCTTACCCTCACCATCTCCAGGTTTGAATGTTGGTGTCTTAGCTCCACGGAGCTTGTCAGTATACTGTTTAGACTTCTTTTGTTTCTGTTTAACTGTTTCTCGTACAGTAGTGCATTTTCTGCTTTTCTCTGAACCAGCAAAGACATTCACTTTTGTTTTCATTCCTCCTGTTGTGCAGTAGTTCTGATGGAGATACTCCAGTTGTGTTATGTGGCGTTGCTCTGTAGTTTTGTAGGAAATTAGTCACTGTGGTTTTCCAGACTTTCTGCATGTGTTTAGCAGTTAGGAATGTCTCCTTAAGAACTCTATTCCATCTTTCAACAGCACCATTGCACTGTGGATGGTACACACTTGTACGAAGATGAAATATTCCCCTCTCTCTGAGAAAATCTGCAAAAGAGCTGGAAAGAAATTGTGGTCCATCATCAGTGACTATGTAATCAGGGTTCCCCTCTCTGCTGAAAATAGAGTGCAGAAATGTGATAACAACATCAGTCGTTACAGCGTGAGCAAATGCTACTTCTGGCCATTTACTGTAATAGTGCACTAATGTTATAGCGAATCTACATAAAGAAGCAGCAGTTTCAAAGGGACCCACAATGTCCAGAGCAACTTTCTCCCACGGTCTGTTCGGCAGTTCAATAGGCTGTAGAGGAGCAGGAGCAGTTTAAGCAGATATGTCGTTCATTTGGCAAGTCGTACATGAAGAAATAACAGACTGATTCATTTTGTCCATCTGGGGCCACCAGTAGAGGTCACGAAGTCTCTGTTTTGTGCGTACAACGCCTTGATGTGTTTCATGTGTGAATGACAGTAGCACGTAAAGCAACAGGAACGATGTATCGATGTTCACCTCTCATGACCAGATCCTGAGATGCAGAAAGTTCATTCCTGATGTGGAGGTATGGTATTAAGATAGGGTCCACATCCTTCTTGCACTTTGGCCAGCCTTTCTCCATCTGTCCACGGAGAAGTGTGAGTTCATGGCATTGTGAGGAAGCAGAAGTGAACTCAGCAACAGACAGAGCCGACACCACGGCTGCAACCATGTCAGGTTCATCAATAGGAGTAGAGTCCATAGGGAGCGGCAACCGTGACAAACAGTCTGCAGCCTGATTTTGTGATCCAGGCCTGTATTCCAAATCATAGGTGAAACACAGTAAACGTGCAGACCAGCGTGCAACTCTCATTCCAGCACGCCCAATGCCTTTGGTAGCGAGTAATGTCGTCAGTGCTTGATGATCAGTCCTTAGCGTGAAACTTCGGCCCCAGAGATAAGACCTCCATTTTTCCACGGCCCACACACAAGCAAGAGCCTCCTTTCCCACTGTGGAGTATTTCCGTTCTGCAGAGGTCAGCGCACGAGATGCAAATGCTACAGTTCGTAGCATTTAATGAACAGGACTGTTCATTAAAAGGTCTTTTAATTCCTTAAAGCTTTGATCAGCCCTTTCAGTCCATACAAAACCAGAGTCAGCGGTTTCTCTCTGCACAGCCCGCATTGGTTCCACTAATGTGGCAAAATTTGGGAGAAACTTTCTGTACCAGGAGATCAAACCAAGGAAGGAGCGCAGAGAAGGTAGATCATGTGGTGGTGGTGGTGCATCACGGACAGCTGCACTATGATCTGGATCAGGAAGGATGCTATCTTTGGAAATGATGTGACCAAGAAACTTGAGGCTGGACTGTGTAAATGCACATTTCTGCATGTTGAATGTCTGGCCTGCCTCCGTAAGACGCTGGAGCACAGCACGCAGTCGTTCGTCATGTTCCTGTAGAGAAGATCCTGAAACAATTACATCACATCAAGTAATTGTGCACACCAGGCAGTCCTTTAAGCACAGTTCCCATCATTTTGTGGAATGCAGATGGAGCAGAGGCCAACCCGTAGGGAACACTTGTAGAGTACCACAGGGTTCAGTCCTTGGACCAATTCTATTTACTATATATATGCTTCCGATAGGCAAAATTATCAGACAGCATGGGATTAATTTCCACTGTTATGCTGATGACACTCAGCTATATTTATCCATAAATCCTGATGAATCCAATCAGTTACTTCGACTGCAGTCATGTCTTGATGACATCAAAAGCTGGATGACTTTAAATTTCCTGCATTTAAATTCTGACAAGACAGAAGTTGTAATCTTTGGGCCAGAGTCTTCAAAAAATAAAGTTCTTAATCAATCCCTTAATCTGGATGGCATTAACTTGGCCTCTGGTAATAAAGTTAAAAATCTTGGTGTTGTTTTTGACCAAGACATGTCATTTAAATCCCATATTAAACAGGTTTCCAGAGTTTCCTTTTTTCACCTCCGGAATATCGCCAAAATTAGAAACATTCTGTCCAGGAGTGATGCTGAAAAACTAGTCCATGCATTTGTTACTTCAAGGTTGGACTATTGTAATTCTTTACTATCAGGAAGTCCACAAAATGCAGTTCGAAGTCTTCAGCTGATTCAAAATGCTGTGGCAAGAGTTCTGATGAAAATCAACAAGAGGGATCATATTTCTCCAATTTTAGCTTCCCTTCATTGGCTTCCTGTTAAATCAAGAATAGAATTTAAAATTCTCCTTCTAACGTATAAAGCCCTTAATAATCAAGCTCCATCATATATCAGAGCTCTGATTACCCCGTATGTTCCTAACAGAGCACTTCGCTCTCAGACTGCAGGTCTGCTGGTGGTTCCTAGAGTCTCTAAAAGTAGAATGGGAGGCAGATCCTTTAGCTATCAGGCTCCTCTCCTGTGGAACCAACTCCCAGTTTTGGTCCGTGAGGCAGACACCCTATCTATTTTTAAGACTAATGTTAAAACTTTCCTTTTTGACAAAGCTTATAGTTAGAGTGGCTCATACCCTGAGCTATCTCTATAGTTGTGCTGTGATAGGCCTAGGCTGCTGGAGGACATCAGGGTCTAATTTTCTCACTACTGATTTCTACTGTTCTTCAGTCTACTGTTCTCCAGTTTTGCATTGTATTACATTGAAATGACTGTCGTCATTTCAGCTTTTAACTTTTTGCTCTCTCTCTTTTTCTTCATAGTAGGTACACCTGGTCTGGCGTTCTGTTAACTGTGACATCATCCAGAGAAGACAGCTCACCCGCTACTACCATCTAATGTAGAACAGATTACTAGATCAATGTGTGCTTCTGTGCTTTTTTGTCTCTCTTGTTGTGTCTCTGCTCTGTCTTCTGTAACCCCAGTCGGTCGAGGCAGATGACCGTTCATACTGAGCCCGGTTCTGCCGGAGGTTTTCCTTCCCGTTAATGGGGAGTTTTTCTTCCCACTGTCGCTTCATGCTTGCTCAGTATGAGGGATTGCAGCAAAGCCATGTACAATGCAGACGACTCTCCCTGTGGCTCTACGGTTCCCCAGGAGTGAATGCTGCTTGTTGGGACTTTGATGCAATCAACTGGTTTCCTTATATAGGACATTTTTGACCAATCTGTATAATCTGACCCAATCTGTATAATATGATTGAACTTGATTTTGTAAAGTGCCTTGAGATGACATGTTTCATGATTTGGCGCTATATAAATAAAATTGAATTGAATTGAATTGAACACGGCAGTAACGGAAAAGTCCTTTGTGTGTAATAAAAGCCGTGAGATCCCTACTGTTCTCATGTAACAGGAGTTGATGGTATGCAGATGCCAGATCTATGATGGAAAAAACACTGGCACCCCTGAGCTCACTTAAAAGCTCATCCATGTGGGGCAAAGGGTGACTGTCGGCAACGATTGCTTTATTAGGTTCCCTCAAGTCAACGCACAATCTTGGTGTGCCCTCTTTCCTTGTTGTGACCACAATAGGTGAAATCCAGGGGGAAGCATCAATGCGTACGATAATTCCCTCCTTTAACAGCAAATCCAGTTCCTCTGACACAGCGTCTCGTACTGCAAATGGAAGACCGCAAAGTTTTTGCCGAACTGGAACTGCATCCTCACGTACTTTAACTTTGTGCACAAACCCAGCAACACAGCCAATAGAAGCAGAGTCTGTGTTTGTCAGCAACACAGGTGCAGCAGAGGAAGCATGTTCAGGGGTTGGAGCACGGATTGAATCGGAGCTAAATGTCCATTTCAGTGCTTTTATCAGATCCATTCCGAGTAATGCAGATCCTCCTTTAACTACATACAAAGAAGCAGGAGCAGTGTTGTCGTGAAGGGTAACTGTTGCTTCCAAACATCCTATTACAGGAATATCCTCCTTCAAGTAAGTGAATAGTTTCACCTGAGGTGCAGAGAGATGACACTCAGGAAAATGTCTGTTGTACAGAGTCTCTGGTATGATAGAAACTGATGACCCTGTATCAATCAGTAATTCACAATCAGCAGACTCTCCCGACGCAGGTTTAATGTTCACATGGCAAAACAGTCTATCAGTAGTGTTAACTTCATTTGCAGTTAACAGGAGCACAACCACTTCAGGCATTACTTCCCCGACTTGTTTAGCTGAGCGGCAAACTTTAGAAAAGTGTCCAGTCTTACCACAGCTGTTGCATCGTGCCACGGCTGTGGGGCAGCTTCTTGCATTCCCCAGGTTATTTGTCAATCCACAGCAGTAACATGTGCGCATTGTCTGCCGCGCAGTGTGCGTGTGGCTATATTTAGAAACAGCTTGCCGGTGTTTTTCCTTGCGTTGAGCAGGTCCGTGCTGGGCAACCATGTGAACAGCAGTAGTTCCGCTGAGGAGTTTGGACGACTGAAAAGCGTGTTCCACTTGACAGGCCAGCGTGACAGCGCTGTCCAGCGTTAACGAACATTCCAGGAAAAGCCTGTTTCTCACCTCCGGTGCATAAGACTTCTCAATCAGCTGATCCCGTAGCATCTCGTCCTCCATGGTTTCATAAGCACATGTGATAGCCAACTCACGTAAAGCAGCCATGTATTGAGGCACAGTCTCATCCGCCCTCTGCGTTCTCTGTTGGAATTGGTGTCTCGCCAAAACAACGTTCACCTTCGGTGCAAACTGTAGTTCCAACGCCATCATTGTATGAAGTGCCGGCGTTAGGCAAGGTGTAAAATAAACGTTGTCCCTCGAAGCCAAGTGCATGAATTAGCAGAGCACGACGTCTAGCATCGGACCAGGAATTTCCAGTAGCATGAATAGCCTTAAGTAGTTCTCAAACATTTTCCGCCACATGGAAAACGGGACCACAGGTTCTCCACTGCAGGGCAGGAACGGTGCAGGCATGGGTACAGACGTCACCGCCGCCAATTGTTATGTTTGGACACCAGGACGAGGTGGAAGCTCACGTAGGCAAATAACTCTTAACAGCTTTTATTTAGAACTTGTTCAGCAGACCAGTAACATCATGTACATCTTTTCATTCCACTTATTTTCTCCTTTCAATCTCTACTCGTAAACCACCTAGTGGTAGACACAACAGTAAGCATTACCGTCTATAGCCGCAAAAGGGCGGCTATAGACGGCCTTTTGTGAAAATTGCTGCTGTTGTAATCCAATTCAATAAAATTTTATTTATATAGCGCCAATTCACAACATGTCATCTTGAGGCTCTTTCAAAGTCAAATTCAATCAGATCCTCCAGGTTGGTCAGAAAGCTTCCTCTCTAAGGAAACCCAATAGATTGCATCAAGTCTCTCCAAGCAGCATTGACTCCTCCTGAAAGAACGTAGAGCCACTGTGGACAGTCGTCTGCATTGTTGATGGCTTTGCAGCAATCCCTCATACAGTGTATTAATTAGATTATTGCATATTAGTTATTGCACATTACTTATTGTGACCATAACTGTAATAAGTAATGTGCAATGACTAATGTGCAATAATCTAATTAATACACTGTCCTACAACCCGTGCAATAATCCTGATGTAGTGACTTCTGCTGCTATCAACACCTGAACATAAGTCAGTACACATGTATGTATGTATGTACAAATGTATACAATGTATATGCACATATATACGCGTAGGTACGTATGTATGTAGGCGCATGGATATATGTATATATTTAAGTATATAGATATGTTTATATATATATATATATATATATATATATATATATATACATATACATATATATATATATATACATATATATATATACATATATATATATATATATATATATATATATATATATATATATATATATATATATATATATATATATATATAGACCACTAAGAATGTAAATAAGACATCATATGCCCATTCCTATTTCCTTTTTTGTATTTTTTGGTATTCTTTTTGATCCATTGTATATATGAAGATTCACTGTATATAACTGAATGCACCTTCCCTACTCTGCACCTTCTTGTATGAGCCCATGTGACGAGTGAATTTCTCCATTGTGAGATCAAAAAAGACCTTATACTGAGCATGCATGAAGCGACAGTGGAGAGGAAAACTCCCCTTTAACAAGGAGGAGAACCTCCAGCAGAACCAGTTGCAAAAAGAATGTAAGGATCCAAGGAGTCCTTCAACACACGAACCTGTCAATATCTTCTAGAACAGACCTAATAGCAGAATCTACACACCTCAACTCTCCAGCGGCAGCCATCGTTGTTGCAAACGAATTCAACCCAAGCGCGCTTTAGTGACGTGGTTAATTACGTTACTGTTGATCATCTGTCCATCATCGTATAAAGCCCGCCCTGACAATTTGATTGGCACGCCAGATATTGGGCGAGCATACTCGCGCTACTATTGAGCAATGCCAGACCGAATTTCCCAACCTAAAACGTTGTGGGCGGGACTAAGTTCGGAATGGCACCCAGGCTAGCCTACCCTGGTGTCCACAGTCTGGACCAGTGGACCTTTGATTTTAGTGTAATGAGTGTTTCCTGTTTGCAGTGTTATAATTGTGAAGAGGAGGCCATGTACCACTGCTGCTGGAACACCTCGTACTGCTCCATCAAGTGTCAGCAGGAGCACTGGCACGCAGACCACAAACGGACCTGCCGCAGGAAGAGATGAACAGGCCCACGCCTCCCTGGCTCCCTCCCTCTGTCAGTTAGCCAACAACACACATTTCTCTACGGTGTTACTGTACTCGCCCTCCTGGGAACTTTTCGGACCCGATAATTTGCTGCGTGGCGAGTGATTTGCTCCTGTTTTGGTTCTGTTATTTAATGTAGCCATCGTATTTGTTTGTTTCCTCGCAACCCGTGAACTTTTCTCCAGAGCCTAGCTCCACTACGGCTTTATGGTCAGATTTTTACGTTTTGTTTTTTGTTTTTTTCCTGTATGTTTTCTTTCTGGAAATGCTGATGTTGTGCCAGAGGATGTGTTATTTAAGTCTGTAGGAACATGTGAACATTAACAGAAAACAGTTTATTACCTTAATGTTTTTTAAAAAAGTATTTTTTTTCTTACTGTAAATGCAGGAAACAAACCTGAAAGATTTTAAACGACCTGCAGCTTGAACTAACTCTGCTTTAATGGAGAAAACCATCTGTAGCATACTGAACTGTTGATGAGGCTTACAAATTTTAAAGTCGTTTTTGTCATGATCGTGGCACTCACATTGGTTTGATTCATCACCCTACACACCTGGATAGCTCCGCCTTTCTCTCATCACTACTCACCTTACTCACCTGTTCCTGTCACTATTTAATCTCCTTCCTAACCGGAGACGAGTGCCAGATTTTTTCGAGCCATTTGGTTAGACAAATCCAGCGTTTTCTCTTGAGTGCCTGACTGCCTGTTTCCTGACCCGATCTGTTTTCTCGTTTTTCTGAGCCTGCCTGACCCCTGCCTGTTTTGCCTAGCCAATCTGTGTACCGACCTGGAACTGGACCTCGACTTCGCCTCGGATTTCCCCTCGGACCTTCCCCGGACCTCTGACCTGGATCTGACCCTGGACTGGACATCGGAACACGACAACTGGACATCCCCTTTGAACCCTCTGCCCACGATCTCGAACGGATCCGAACATCGGCTCGCCCCTCGAGCAACCAGTGACTGTAAAAGGCTTCTCCCCCGAGCTGAACAACCTTCTCCGGCGGGTCCGCCTACCCACGGTCGCCGGCCCTCCTTTGTTCTCTCCCGTCTCCCGCATTCTAAGAGGTCAGTGGTTATTTTCCCTTTTACACGTCAGCCCCGGAGTGTTGGCGAAATAACTCACCTGCTGTTCCTCTCTCCAGACCTCCCGGCCAAGGACGCTGAGGACGGTCCCACAGCGCGCAGCTGTCTTTTTCGTTGGAATAAACAAAACAAAGCACCCTCTGTCTGGTTGAATTCTGGGTCCTTTTGCTCCGACGTGACAGTTTTAGGTCATTTTTCCTTCTTTTTTTATAGAAGTTTATGCAGGTGGATGCACCTTTTTACCATGTCTACCTACAATTTTATTTTCCTGAATCAGTTATTGGGAACAGGGTCAAAATGTCGACTTTAAAACGAGTTGACAAGGAAATCTTCCATTTGTATAAATGTTATTGATATTCAATTCAATTCAATTTTATTTATATAGCGCCAAATCATGAAACATGTCATCTCAAGGCACTTTACAAAATCAAGTTCAATCATATTATACAGATTGGGTCAGATTATACAGATTGGTCAAAAATGTCCTATATAAGGAAACCAGTTGACTGCATCAAAGTCCCGACAAGCAGCATTCACTCCTGGGGAACCGTAGAGCCACAGGGAGAGTCGTCTGCATTGTACATGGCTTTGCTGCAATCCCTCATACTGAGCAAGCATGAAGCGACAGTGGGAAGAAAAACTCCCCATTAACGGGAAGGAAAACCTCCGGCAGAACCGGGCTCAGTATGAACGGTCATCTGCCTCGACCGACTGGGGTTACAGAAGACAGAGCAGAGACACAACAAGAGAGACAAAAAAGCACAGAAGCACACATTGATCTAGTAATCTGTTCTACATTAGATGGTAGTAGCGGGTGAGCCGTCTTCTCTGGATGATGTCATAGTTAACAGAACGCCAGACCAGGTGTACCTACTATGAAGAAAAAGAGAGAGAGCAAAAAGTTAAAAGCTGAAATGACGACAGTCATTTCAATGTAATACAATGCAAAACTGGAGAACAGTAGACTGAAGAACAGTAGAAATCAGTAGAGTGGGAAAATTAGACCCTGATGTCCTCCAGCAGCCTAGGCCTATCACAGCACAACTATAGAGATAGCTCAGGGTATGAGCCACTCTAACTATAAGCTTTGTCAAAAAAGGAAAGTTTTAACATTAGTCTTAAAAATAGATAGGGTGTCTGCCTCACGGACCAAAACTGGGAGTTGGTTCCACAGGAGAGGAGCCTGATAGCTAAAGGATCTGCCTCCCATTCTACTTTTAGAGACTCTAGGAACCACCAGCAGACCTGCAGTCTGAGAGCGAAGTGCTCTGTTAGGAACATACGGGGTAATCAGAGCTCTGATATATGATGGAGCTTGATTATTAAGGGCTTTATACGTTAGAAGGAGAATTTTAAATTCTATTCTTGATTTAACAGGAAGCCAATGAAGGGAGGCTAAAATTGGAGAAATATGATCCCTCTTGTTGATTTTCATCAGAACTCTTGCCGCAGCATTTTGAATCAGCTGAAGACTTCGAACTGCATTTTGTGGACTTCCTGATAGTAAAGAATTACAATAGTCCAGCCTTGAAGTAACAAATGCATGGACTAGTTTTTCAGCATCACTCCTGGACAGAATGTTTCTAATTTTGGCGATATTCCGGAGGTGAAAAAAGGAAACTCTGGAAACCTGTTTAATATGGGATTTAAATGACATGTCTTGGTCGAAAACAACACCAAGATTTTTAACTTTATTATCCGAGGCCAAGTAATGCCATCCAGATTAAGTGATTGATTAAGAACTTTATTTTTTGAAGACTCTGGCCCAAAGATTACAACTTCTGTCTTGTCAGAATTTAAATGCAGGAAATTTAAAGTCATCCAGCTTTTGATGTCATCAAGACATGACTGCAGTCGAAGTAACTGATTGGATTCATCAGGATTTATAGATAAATATAGCTGAGTGTCATCAGCATAACAGTGGAAATTAATCCCATGCTGTCTGATAATTTTGCCAATCGGAAGCATATATAGTAAATAGAATTGGTCCAAGGACTGAACCCTGTGGTACTCCACAAGGTGACCCTAGAGTTTGAGGAAGATTTATTATTAACATGGAACAAACTGGAATCTGTCCGACAGATAAGATTTAAACCAGCCTAATGCTTTTCCCTTAATCCCTACAGTATGCTCAAGTCTTTGTAGGAGAATATTGTGATCAACTGTATCAAATGCAGCACTGAGATCTAACAGGACAAGTATAGACACAAGTCCATTATCTGAGGCCATGAGAATATCATTGGTGACCTTCACCAGAACTGTTTCAGTGCTATGATGAGCTCTGAAGCCTGACTGAAACTCCTCAAGTAGGTCATTACTTTGTAAATGTTCACATAGTTGATTAGCAACTACTTTCTCAAGAATTTTAGATAAGAAAAGAAGATTAGATATAGGTCTTTAATTTACTAACTCATCTTGATCAAGAGATGGTTTCTTAAGTAAAGGTTTAATAACAGCTACTTTAAAAGCCTGTGGTACATATCCATTTACCAAGGATAGATTAATCATGTCTAAAATAGGACCACTGATCAGAGGGAATACCTCCTTAAACAACTTGGTTGGGATTGGGTCTAACATACAGGTAGAAGGTTTAGATGAAGCTAAAATTTTAGATAGCTCAGAAAGCTCTACTGCTTTTAAACAGTTCAGACACTGCGCAGGTTCTAAGGATTCCTCCAATGCTGCCTCACTTACTGAGGACGAGGTAATCATGTTTGGGAGGATGCCAATTATTTTATTTATAATGGAATCAATTTTATTTATGAAGAATCCCATAAAATCATTACTGCTAAGAGCTAAGGCAATGGATGGATCAACAGAGCTGTGGCTCTGGGTAAGTTTGGCAACTGTACTGAAGAGAAATCTAGGATTATTCTTATTCTCCTCAATTAATGATGAAAAATATGCTGCTCTAACTCTGCGAAGGGTCTTGTTATACAACAATAGACTGTTCTTCCAGATTAGGTAGGATTCCTCTTGGTGTGTAGAGCGCCATTTTCTCTCCAATTTCCTAACATTGTGCTTCAAGGAACGCAGCTCTGAATTAAACCAAGGAGCCAGCTTCCTGTGAATAATCACCTTCTTTTTCAAGGGAGCTACATTGTCTAATGCAGAACGCAATGACGAAGTCATACCGTTTACAAAGACATCTATTTGTGAATTGGAAGAAACAACATTGCTGCCATCTACAGGGCATTTCTGCAATATGGAGGATATTAAAAAGGGGACAGACTCTTTAAGTTTTGATACAGCATTATCCGATAAAGATCTACTATAATGGAACCCTCTTTTGGGGGGGGGGGGGGGGGAACTCAGTTAGATTAAACTCAAATGTTATTAAAAAATGATCAAATAGGACAGGGTTGTGAGGAAATACTGTTAATTCTTCACAATCAATGCCATATGTCAGCACAAGGTCTAAAGTATGGAGCCAAGAGTGCGTCGGTTTATGCACATTTTGAGCAAAACCAATTGAATCTAGGATAGTTTTAAAGGCTACACTAAGGTTATCACATTCTGTGTCAACATGGATGTTAAAATCACCCACTATAATAGCCTTATCAGTATTTAACACCAAATCAGATAAGAAATCTGACAACTCATCCAAAAACTGAGTGTAAGGGCCTGGTGGACGATACAAAACAACAAACAGAAGAGGTTTTATTGCTTTGCAGTTTGGATGAGGGAAACTGAGGGTTAAATGTTCAAAAGAACTGTAGTTATTAATTGGCCTGGGACTAATTAATAAATCAGACTGAAAGATGGTTGCCACTCCTCCTCCTCTTCCCACAGATCTGGGAATGTGGAAATTTGAATAATTGGAGGGAGTTGACTCATTTATACTAACGTAGTCCTCTTGTAGCCAGGTTTCTGTGAGACAAAACAAATCAATCTGTTTATCAGAAATCAATTCGTTAACTAACAAAGTCTTTGGAGGGAGAGACCTTATATTTAATAGACCACATTTAATTGTTTTATTTTTAGGTTCAAGGTGAACCGTATTGATTTTTATTAGGTTTTTATGACTTGTTCCTTTTAGATCAGTTTTTGATCTGTTAAGTTTTGGCCGTGGGAAAGACACCGTCTCAATAGGATAATGGATGGGTAACAGTACAGAAGCTGCAGAGAGGTGTGTTAAACTACGGCTCTGCTTCCTGGTCTGGACCCTTTGTTGTCAGCATTTAGGAGGACTAATAAATCCGGCCAGATTTCTAGAAAGAAGAGCTGCACCATCCAAAGTAGGATGGATGCCGTCTCTCCGGATCAGACCAGGTTTTCCCCAGAAAGTTCTCCAGTTATCAATGTAGCCCACGTCGTTTTCAGGACACCACCTAGACAACCAGCGGTTGAATGATGACATGCGGCTAAACATGTCATCACTGGTCAAATCAGGCAGGGGACCAGAGAAAATTACGGAGTCCGACATTGCTTTAGCAAACTCACACACCGAAGCAACACCAACTTTAGTGACCTCCGATCGGCGTGATCGGGTACCGCCAGCGTGGATAACAATCTTACTGTATTTACGCTTATCCTTAGCCAGCAGTTTTAGGTAAGATTCTATGTCACCCGTTCTGGCCCCTGGCAGGCATTTAACTATGGTCCCTGGTGTCTCTAGTGCCACGTTTCTGACTATTGAGCTCCCAATATTCAGGGTCGGCTTCTCAGCGGGTGTGTCGCTGAGTGGGGAAAATTTGTTTGAAACGCAGTCGGGTTGGTGGTGAACTGGGGGCTGAAATCTAGAGCTATGCTTCCTACGAACTGTCACCCAGCCGGCCTGCTTACCCGGCTGCTCGGGTGCTTCTGGAGGACCACTAAGTGAACTAACGCTATGTCTATGTGGCTCCACGCTAGCAGAGGGGCGGCTATCAGCTGGTCTTTCCATAGCATGGAGCCGGGACTCTAATTCTGACACCCTCGCCTCCAAAGCTACAAAAACACTACATTTATTACAAGTACCATTATCACTAAAGGAGGCAGAGGAATAGCTAAACATCTGACACAGAGAGCAGGAGATAAGGGGAGACTTAGTCAGAGACGGAGAAGCTGAAGTAATAGTAGGAGAGGAAGCCATTGTGGAGCTAAAGCTAGGCTAGGCTAAAGCTAGGCTAGCGCCCTTCTACCACGCCAAGAGAGCAAACCGTGAAACAAGAGGAGTTCCCAAGCGTGATGTGCAGCAACAGAAAATGTTTTAAAAGTGCTTATGTGTTAGAAACAGATGTTACAGCAAAGAGATTAAAAATAAAAGCGAGAGAATCTGGAGCAACAAAGCGTTGCTCACGCAGTGAAAACAGGAAGTGATACAATACGCCTTACCGCAAACAGGAAGTGATGTCAGCCCCATAAATGATATAATTATGCACCTGTTTGGGTTCTCCTGATGACAAGAATGTTTTATGAGTGTGAAATTAAAGGAAAGGTTTATAAATTGCTCAAAATTTCTGGAAAAGCTGAATTTTCTCAAGCTGAATCTTAGAAAAGTTGAATGAATTGATCGATTGGTTTTCCCTATTCCATCTGCTAACAATATAAAATCTTGTAAAATTGCCAAAAAAACCTCCCAGCCTACAATCGTTAAACCTACCTGAGAAGATGTGGTGCGTCGCCCCGGCGGTCAAAGCTGATGTATATTTTTCCGGACGTCATCAGTGTCATTTTTCTCGTGATGTACGCTCAGAGTTCATCCATCCTTTTGTAATCTGAAGTGACTAGTTGAAGAGAGTTTTTCACTGCGTTCTGCTGTTGTTGGTGGTCAGTGCCTGTTTTCCTTTCTTCATCTCCCACTGAGGCAACATGCATGTGGATAGCTTCACCGTTCCTTCGTTTTTCATTCATTTCGCTAAAAGAAGAAGAAGACCTGAAGCTATCCGCTGGTGAAAATAGAGATGGACCGTTATGAAACTTTATGCAAACACGAGCGTTAGAAAGCAGCTTCAGTTTCTGTTCCTGTTTTTTTTTTCTTGCTGTTATTGAAATTTCCTCTGAAGTTAATGTTCAAATTCCCTCATCTCATGCTAATTAAATGTGGTGCAATCACAAGAACATCCATTTAAAAAAAAGAAAAAAAATCTCATTAAATGTTAATTATATGTTCAGAAACACTTGCGAACTAAAGTTTATTATTATTGTATTCAGCCTATCAAAGAATAGAAGGGATTCTTTCGTGACTTTGAGAAAAAAGATTGAAAATATTCACGGTTAATATTTTTTAATTACATTCTGGATTTGATGTTCTCAGAATATTTGGCTTTTTAAAAGCTCACTGACCCATTGACTTGTCGTCTTTCATCATTGCACTACATGTAAATGCTCCCTTCTGTCAATATATCCCACATTAAGTTAAATGCACATTTCAAAGGGTTTCATTTTGCTTCAGAGATCTTGAGGACTGTTTTGTACAGCATTTGTCATATCAGGCGTGGTCAGGTTTGTTCATCTAGAAGTTTATTATATTTCAAACATGTTGCACCTTCATTATGTCAAAGCATTTCAGAGTTTTTTTTTTTTTTTTAAATACAACTTGGAAATAAGTAGCTTGTCTTTCCAAACTCACACAGTTTGCTGATGACATATTTTTTTTACTTATATAAACTCCAAACCTATTTTTCCCCTCGTTTTATTGTTTTTATATTTGTCCATTCAGCTGTAACATTTGATTTTTACTTCTTTTCATACTTGTTTGTAACCTTTTTGATGTTTATTTTGATTTTCTTGAATGAAATCAAGTATGGGATCTCCAGCTCCAGTTTCTTCTTGGTTTTTAGTTTGTTTTTCCTTCCCAATGTAAAGAGAAATGGATGTTTTTTTTTTGCACTCATCTGAGAAATGCAGAACAACAATTTTTAGTTAAAAAGGTTTGAGGCGGCTTTCATCTGAAAGAAGAGAGTCATAATCTGGACTTTACCTGCTCTTATTCCAGGGTATTTTTGTATATATTACTGTGTGATTACTACATGAATCCTCTTTGTACTGAAAGTACAAACACCAGGAATAAAATCAGTGTGACGTCTCCATTGTTTCGGCTTCTTGTTGGTCATGATCTTCTGTTCTGTCCACATGTAAATGATCAATATTCAAGGCAATGTTTTTTTAATGCTCCCAACACTCTAGCTAGCAATATGTACATAAATATATTCTATGTGCTAACATGGGGGAAATAAATGTATCAACCAGTCTGTGTGAATCAGTTCTCATTACTTATTGGTTGATTGGATTCATGCAGGTTTGTGTTTTAAGATGTGAGCTGTCTTACCACCTTCACTAGAAACTGTTTTGTTGTTACATTGAATTATGTTGGTGAACTGATGCCACCTGTTTCCACCGCTTTATAAGACTCACCTCTTTCTGTTCCCGTCGCCGGTCCATTGCGTTCACTCCCGCTCAGTTCTCTGCCAGTATTCTTGTCAGCTCCGTTTTGTTACCGTCAGCCTGAAGACTCCGTTCAACCTGGTTTTGTTACAGTCAGCCCATAGACTTTCCGTCAGTTTGTTTTCCCCGGAACACGGCTCAGACGTTCAGCTCTCCTGTGCTCGGCTCAGACGTTCTGCTCTCCAGTACACGGCTCTGATGTTCAGCTCTCCACTGCTCGGCTCAGACGTTCTGCTCTCCAGTACACGGCTCTGATGTTCAGCTCTCCACTGCATGGTTCAGACGTTCTGCTCTCCACTGCACGGCTCTGAGGTTCAGCTCTCCAGTGCTCGGCTCGGATGCTCTGCTCTCCAGTGTCCGGCTCAGAGGTTCTGCTCTCAAGTCCACGGCTCCAGAGTTCCTCCCGGTCAGTCTCTCCACACGCCTCCTGCCGGCCAGCTTCTACACCCTTCACCTCCGTCCGTTGAAAGACTCTGGTCTCATCCTCCATCTTCCACACTATTCAATAAAACTCACTCATAAGAACTGACTCTGTGTATGGACCGGCCAAGGGATGAACCCGAGCACGCACAGAGCCTGGTGTAGAAGCTGGTAGGATCTGCCTCGCCTCTGGTTCGTCTCGCTGGGGCGCAAAGTTGCGACGCCACGCTTCTGTCTCGTCTTGCCTGGGTCGCAGAGTTGCGACGCCACGCTTCTGTCTCGTCTCGCCTGGGTCGCAGAGTTGCGACGCCACGCTTCTGGTTCGTCTGCCGGGGTCGCATCCGCGACGCCCCGCCTCTGACTCTGTTTTCCTGGTCCGCCTTCCCCGCTGCTCAGCATTAAGGACGGCGCTCCTCGCCGTCACTGCCCAGCGCTAACTTTTGCTGCTGCCCAGCATATTCAAACTTTGCTGCCCAGCGCCTTCTGGTTTTTGTTTGGAGTTATTTTTTGGTGTTGTGTTCTAGTTCTGCTTTTGTTTCTAGTCTTTTTGTATATTTTTTTATTGTTTTAGAATAATTATTTCCGCCTTCTGTTCTTTTGTTTTGGCTCAGCCTTAGTTTTTTGGTTTACTTAGGATTTTTTGGGATTTATGTTGCTTTGAGTATTGTGTTTTATTTTGTTGTTTTTGTCCGGGTTTTTGTGTTCCAGGTTAGTCTAGTCAATCGGGTTTTTCTTTAGCATTCTAGTTTTTGTTTTAGTCAGCTAGTTCGGGTTTTTGTTCTCTTTCTTCTTGTTTTAGCCATAGCCCTGATTAGAGTTCTTGTTTCGTAGCCAGGTAGTTTCGTCTAGCACCTGTAGTCCCAGTCTAGCCCCTGTAGTTTCTGTCCTAGCCCTGTAGTTTTAGTCTTGTTCTGTATTTGTTTTTTCTTTATTTTGTTTTGTTTGTCTTTATTTTTCCCCCTTTAGTATTTAGGTGTCTGGGTTCCTGCGCCATCTGGGTTCCTGCGCTGTATGGGTTCCTGCGTTGGATGGAGTCCAGCACTCTTAAAGGTCCCTGCGCTCTCTAAGGTCCCTGCGCTTTCTAGGTCCCTACACCCATCTCCTGTTTTCGTTGTATGTTTTGCCCTGTTTAGGTTAGTTTAGTTCCCTTCCGTAGTTGTTTTGTTCTGTCTTGCCCTAGTGTCTCTGTGTTGTTCCCCTGTTTAGGTGCATGCAGGTCGCCGCCAGAGCCCTCCGGCGCACCCATGTCGCCGGCTGAGCCCTCTGGTGCGCCAGACTGTCGCTGCCCTGCGCATGCAGGTCGCCGCCAGAGCCCTCCGGCGCTCCTATGTCGCCGGCTGAGCCCTCTGGTGCGTCAGCCTGTTGCTACCCAGTGCACGCAGGTCGCCGCCAGAGCCCTCCGGTGCTTATAGTCGCTGTCTGTGCCCTCTGGCGCGCTTGGCCTGTTGCTGCCTAGCTCACCCTCTAGTTCTTGTTATTCCCTTGTTTAGGCGCTGCCAGAGCCCTCCGGCACTCCTATGTCGCCGGCTGAGCCCTCTGGTGCGTCAGCCTGTTGCTACCCAGTGCACGCAGGTCGCCGCCAGAGCCCTCCGGTGCTTATAGTTGCTGTCTGTGCCCTCTGGCGCGCTTGGCCTGTTGCTGCCTAGCTCACCCTCTTGTTCTTGTTATTCCCTTGTTTAGGCGCTGCCAGAGCCCTCCGGCACTCCTATGTCGCCGGCTGAGCCCTCTGGTGCGCCAACCTGTCGCTGCCCAGCGCACGCAGGTCGCCGCCAGAGCCCCCCGGTGCTTAAGTCGCTGTCTGTGCCCTCTGGCGCGCTTGGCCTGTTGCTGCCTAGCTCACCCTCTAGTTCCCTGGTGTTTAGGTCTTGTTTTCCTGGCGTTTAGATTTAGTGTTCCCCGGCGTGTTAGGACGCCCTCTGATTCTTGGTTCCTTGGCGTGTTAGGACGCCCTCTTTTCTCGATTCCCCGGCGTGTTGGTGCGCCTTCTGTTCTTGTTCCCTGGTGTTTTAGATATTCCTGTTTTCCTTGTGCCCCGGCATTCCCTTTTCGCCCCGGCAATCTCCTTCCTTGCGCCCCGGCGTTTTTCCCCACGCCCCGGCGTTCTTTTCCCCGGGCCCCGGTGTTTCCCTCGCGCCCCGGGGGGTGACCCTCTGGCGTTGTCGTACGCCTGTTCTTCCCTCTGGCGTTGTCGTACGCCTGTTCCTTCCCTTGGCGTTAAGTACGCCCGTTCCTTCCCTTTGGCGTTAAGTACGCCCGTTCCTTCCCTTTGGCGTTAAGTACGCCCGTTCTTTCCCTTTGGCGTTAAGTACGCCCGTTCTTTCCCTTTGGCGTTAAGTACGTCCGTTCTTTCCCTTTGGCGTTAAGTACGTCCGTTCTTTCCCTCTTGGCGTTTTCGTACGCCTATATTTTCCCCTTGGCGCTGTCAAGCGTCCGTTTTGCCTCGGCGTTTCCCTCACGCCCCGGCAAACTTCTCCCTAGTGCCCTGGCAGTTCCCTCACGCCCTGGCGAACTTCTCCCTTACGCCCCGGCGGTTCCCTCACGCCCCGGCGTTCTCGTCCCTTGGGCCCCAGCGCTCCTCTCACGCTCCGGCGTTGTCTCTCCTTGGCGTTTCCACACGCCCGTTCCTTGGCGTTTCCACACGCCCATTCCTTGGCGTTTCCACACGCCCGTGCCTTGCCCTTGGCGTTTTCGCACGCCCGTTCCTTTCCCCCGGTGTCTCTGTACGTTAGTTGTGCTCCAGCGTTTTCTTGCGCTGTTGAGCTCTGACGTGTCAGTCCGCCTGTCCTTTCCCCCTTGGCGTTTCATACGCCCGTTCCTTCCCTAGGCGTTTCTGTACGCCCGTTACCTTCCTTAGCGCTGCCGTTGGTCCGTTCCTTCCCTTTGGCGCTGTCGTGCGCCCGTTCCTTCCCTTTGGCGCTGTGTCGCGCCCGTTCATTCCCTTTGGCACTGTCAAGCGCTCGCTCTTTCCCCCGGCGCTGTCAAGCGCTCGCTCTTTCCCCCGGCGCTGTCAAGCGTTCGTGCCTTTCCCTGATGTGCCGCGCCCTGGTTGTGCTCTGGCACATCAGTGTTCTCTAGTTCCTTTGGTTCCCCATGTTCTCTGGCCCCTTTTGGTTCCCCGTGTTCTCTGGCCCCTTTGGTTCCCCGTGTTCTCTGGCCCCTTTGGTTCCCCGTGTTCTCTGGCCCCTTTTGGTTCCCCGTGTTCTCTGGCCCCTTTGGTTCCCCGTGTTCTCTGGCCCCTTTGGTTCCCCGTGTTCTCTGGCCCCTTTGGTTCCCCGTGTTCTCTGGCCCCTTTGGTTCCCCGTGTTCTCTGGCCCCTTTTGGTTCCCCGTGTTCTCTGGCCCCTTTGGTCCCCCGTGTTCTCTGGCCCCTTTGGTTCCCCGTGTTCTCTGGCCCCTTTGGTTCCCCGTGTTCTCTGGCCCCTTTGGTTCCCCGTGTTCTCTGGCCCCTTTGGTTTCGGTTTCGACTCTTGCCCGCCTTCCTGGGCCCCCTCCACCCGCCCTGCGTGGAGATTCTGGGCCGTCCGGTGTCCGGCCTTGGGGGGACCCCCTGCATCCTGACAGGGGGTACTGTCAGGATGCAGCTTATAGGCTGCATGCTGAACCTCTCTCCCTCTCTCTCGTTCCAGCAGAGTTCCAGCGCAGCCTGATCGGTTTCACCTGGCAGGCTGCAATTAACCCGCAACTGCTTCCACCTGTTTCCACCGCTTTATAACACTCACCTCTTTCTGTTCCCGTCGCCGGTCCATAGCGTTCACTCCCGCTCAGTTCTCTGCCAGTATTCTTGTCAGCTCCGTTTTGTTACCGTCAGCCTGAAGACTCCGTTCAACCTGGTTTTGTTACAGTCAGCCCATAGACTTTCCGTCAGTTTGTTTTCCCCAGAACACGGCTCAGACGTTCAGCTCTCCTGTGCTCGGCTCAGACGTTCTGCTCTCCAGTACACGGCTCTGATGTTCAGCTCTCCACTGCTCGGCTCAGACGTTCAGCTCTCCTGTGCTCGGCTCAGACGTTCAGCTCTCCACTGCACGGCTCAGACGTTCAGCTCTCCTGTGCTCGGCTCAGACGTTCAGCTCTCCGGTGCACGGCTCTGATGTTCAGCTCTCCACTGCACGGCTCAGACGTTCTGCTCTCCAGTACACGGCTCTGATGTTCAGCTCTCCACTGCACGGCTCAGACGTTCTGCTCTCCAGTACACGGCTCTGATGTTCAGCTCTCCACTGCACGGCTCAGACGTTCTGCTCTCCACTGCACGGTTCAGACGTTCTGCTCTCCACTGCACGGCTCTGAGGTTCAGCTCTCCAGTGTCCGGCTTAGAGGTTCTGCTCTCAAGTCCACGGCTCCAGAGTTCCTCCCGTTCAGTCTCTCCACACGCCTCCTGCCGGCCAGCTTCTACACCCTTCACCTCCGTCCGTTGAAAGACTCTGGTCTCATCATCCATCTTCCACACTATTCAATAAAACTCACTCATAAGAACTGACTCTGTGTGTGCGTGCTGTGTCCGGGTTCATCCCAGAAAAAATATCATAACACAACGTAACTGTACGGTATGGGAGCTAGCATAGGTGGTGAGAACAGCACAGGGGATTGTGGGATGCCGTCTACAGGATCTGGACTCAATTTATACTAAACGAATCCATAGAAGGACCAGACACATCTCCACTAGTTAGTGTCATTAGTGTTGGACTGTTAGGAGGATCCTGGCAGCGTCTCGATGGTTTTGCGTCTTCAGAACAAGTCCAATCTCTGAGGAGCGATGCAACACCTTCTCCATCACCTGCTCAGCTTTCTGCCTGGAAAACACTCAGCAGAAGCTGCAATCAAGGGAAATGGGACATTCTGCTGTTTGTGGGTGTTTGAAACGCTTCATCAGAACAAAGTCTGTGTGTCTGTTCTGGTGAGACGATCCAAAGTGGGATTAAATGTGTTTGGTGTTGGAATAAGGAGCAGTTCTGCTGTGTTTTCCACAGGCTGCATGAGTCACAGCAGCAAGACGAGCAACAATCAGTTCATTTCAAGCTGCTGGTGAATCTGACCTCAGATCTGTAGAGCATGTTTATTCACAGCAGGACGCTGACATGAAGGTTTCCTCTCTTCAGCAGAACAAAGCCAGGCTCTGTGGAGAGCCACAGCTTCTGGGTTTGGATATTCAGTCACACTTTACTGCTGCTGTCTGCAACCTGAAGCAAAGAAATGTTTCCAACAGCAAAAAGAGTTCAAGATCAACTGAATTAGAATGAAAAGCAGCAAAAATCAGCTTTAAATCCCTGCAGTTCTGGTCCAAAAACAAATGGAAAGTGTTGAGCTGCTCAGAGTTTCAAAGTGTTTGGGTCAGAAAATAAATGAAATAGATTATTCCTACAGTACAAATAATAAAACTATTATGTCTTTAGATGCAGAAAAAGCATTTGATAGAGTAAATTGGAATTTTTTATTCGCTACTCTGCATAAATTTGTTTTTTTTTTTATAAATTTGTTAAAAATTTTATACAGCTCTCCTACAGGACAAATAATCAAACATCTTCCAGCTTTTGTCTCCAGAGGGGCACTAGGCAAGGATGCCCACTTTCCCCCTCACTTTTTGCCATTTTAATGAACCTCTAGCAGCAACAATTAGACAAACAAAGGTCATTAAAGGTATAAAATGCATGAATATAGAGCATAATATTAGTCTTTATGCTGATGATGTATTACTCTTCAGCACTCAAACTCTTCCCTTTCTCAAGTAATTAGATTACTAGAATCCTTCTCAAAGGTTTCTGATTACTCTATAAACTGCTCTAAATCTACGGTACTGCCAATTAATTGCTCTTTCCAAAACCCCCTAGATTTACATTTGCGATCAGGAAATATTACATATTTGGGTATCACTGTGTCGTCTAAACTTGCGGATTTAGTAAAATCTAATCACATCCCACTTTTAAAAAAGATAGAAGATGACCTGGGTAGATGGAAATCGCTTCCAATTTCACTCATGGGTAGGGTAGCTTCGATTAAAATGATGGTCTTACCTAGAATTAATTGCTTATTTTCAATGATCCCCAATAAACCATCATCTGACTGGCTTAAATCTCTAGACTCTTCATTCTCTAAATTTCTTTGGAAAGATAAACCACCCCGTATTAGCGTAAAGACGCTACAGAAAACTAAAGACAGAGGTGGACTAGATCTGCCTAACTTCCATAAGTACTACTTGGCAAATAGACTACAATATATCACTAAATGGATAAAGCATAATTCTTAGACGAGCCCTGGATAGATATAGAACAGAAAATATGCAATAATATCATGATTTCAGATTTGCCGTTTATTAGCTCAAATATAAAACGGCATACATGCTTTAAAAATATCAATATCAACCGAGTTCATCAATTTTTCTAAACTAAATATGCAATATGGCATTAGTAAAAATAAATTCTTGGGATATGAACAACTTAAATCTATAATTAGAAAAAATTTTAAGCATATTAAAGGTGGTTTACAAATTCCAAGTAATATATTATAGTTCCTAGATTTAACCCCCCCCCTCCCCCAAACTACCGTCCAAGTCATACAGGACACTGATTAAAATAGATGATTCAATATCTCTTCCTATTATGAAATGGGAAGAGGATTTATCAGTCAGCTTTGAACAAAACTTCTGGGCTCAATTTCAAATTGACTAGAAACACCAACTTACAACTAATACAATACAAAATCCTTCACAGAGCACACTACACAGGACAAAGATTATTCAAGATGGGTTTGGCACAATCTAATATCTGTCCACACTGCATAGGTAATCATCCTGATAATTATATTCATGCGTTATGGTTATGCACACCAGTCCAGAGGTTCTGGACACAGATATGTAAGGACTTATTAAAGTGCTTGAGTTGTAAAATTACACCTTCCCCATCAGTTTGCTTGCTTGGTAATTTTGAGGAAAGCCCTCTGGGGAATAAAATAGTTTACATGGTTTTCACTGCACTATGTATCACAAAGAAAACTATCCTCATGAATTGGAAAAGTAAGGAGAATCTCAGTATCAATCAGTATAGAGATCTTTTGTTGGATCATATTAATCTTGAGACAGCATCTGCATCCACATCGGATCGATCTCTTTGGGCTCCTTTGATTAGCATCATCACTTAGTGGAATGGGGGGCGGTGGGTTGCTTCCTGCAGGGCGCAGTGGCTGGGTGGAGGGGTTCCTGGGGCTCTGGGGGCATTTGGAGTGGGACGCTTGGTGGGTCTGACTCCGGGGTCTGTTGCCCCCATCTGGGAGGAGCTTGGGAGGCCTACGGGTGGCCCACAGCACCGCTTGCGTCGCTCTTAGGGAGCTACGCAGGGACGGATGTGGGTTACTGACCTGGTAGCTGTGCTGTTGCTGGGTGGGTCTGGGGGCCTGGGGTCCCTGGGGCGCGCCGCCCTCGGGCGGGGACCCCGGCGGGGCCTCGAGGGTTCCGGTTCCGGGGGGTGTGCCGCTTGGGGTCTGGGTCGGCGTGCGCCCGGGTGTCTGCCCCTGCACGGGGCCTCTGGTGCGCTGGGGGGCCTCTGGGCCTGTTGAGCTGGTAGGGGGGCATGGTCGTTAACATCTCAGGGCAGATGCTCTTCCCCTTCTTTGGGTTGGCACTTTGCTAGTGGGGGGAGGGGAGGGAGGGGGAGTAGTGACTTACCCAGCCTGGATGTCTAGTGTCGAATGTGTGGTGAGATGTTTGAATGTTAGTGTTGGGGAGGGGTTAAATCTACGGGTGGGGGGGTGGGGTGGACGTTCTGGTGGGCTTGTGTCCGGCCCCCTGTCCCGGTCCTGGTCCGTGTAGTCTCCCGGTGCGGGTTTCGCTGGGGGGTGGGGTTTGGGATGGCTCGTGCGGGCTGGCTGGCCAGGGTCCCCCATCTTATTAATTTATTTGTTTATTTTTATTTATTTATTTATTTATATATATATATTACTATTATTATTATTTTATTATTATTATTATTATTATCCGGTCCAAACCAGAACCGGATCAAATAACTGGTTCCACTTTTTAAACCTGGGGAATCATTTGGCATTTTATTGCTGAGTTCACAGTCTTTGCTGCTAAAAGCAACAAGGAGGAAAAACAGAAAATATTCTGGTGCTGATCAGCTGGTTTAGAAAACAATGTTGAGAAATGAACAAACCCAACAGAACCAGAACATCAATTCTGAAGAAAAACAAGTGCTGACAATCTCTGACTATTGATTTCTGTGCAGTTCAGACATAAAACAACGACCAAGAAAATAATCTGCTGGAGATTTAAAAACCAGAATCAAACTCCACCTTCAGTGGATTCTGTCTATTTGGGTTTACAGAACTCAGCAGAACCTCCAGAACAAACCCAAACTCCAGCATGTAGCGGCTGAGTGAAGGTGGTCTGGACTCTGTGGAGGAGAGTCATGGTTTCAGAGACGCTGTAGAAGGACAGAATACCTGCTCTGTGATCCAGGTACACTCCTATTCTGGAGGAACCAGGACCTGAGATGGAGGTCCAGATGTTGTTGTGACGAAATTGATAACTTCCTTGGTAACAATTTAATGCCCAAGATTTGTCATTAGCGCCAAATAAACATTCATTCCCTCTTCCTGCTCTGCTGATATTCTTGTATGCGACTGTTACAAAAACTCTCCCTCCCATCTCCACCTCCCAGTAACAACGTCCAGTCAGACTCTCTCTACTCAGAACCTGAACATAACCAGTGAATCTGTCTGGATGACTAGAATAAGACTGAGGTTGTTTCATCCTTGTCACCTTCCTGTTCCCCTCTGATAGTAACAGATCACTGTTTGCTGTGTTTGGATCCAGTGTGATTTCACATGAATATCTCAAGAATCCAGCTCTGCTCTTTGGTTCTGGTTCTGACAGTGAAACATCCACCTCAGTGAGTCTCAGTGAGATGTTTGTCCATGCGTCTCTCAGGATGTCCTGTAGTTGATCTCTGAGCTCTGACACAGCTGCTGTCACATCCTCAAAGTAGCTCAGAGGACGGATCTTGATGCTGGATGAGTGTGTAGACTCACTGAGTGCTGACAGTGAGGGGTAGTTGTGGAGAAACTGGTTGTGATCCTCTGTGTCTGAGAGCTGCTTCAGCTCAGCGTCTTTCCTCTTCAGCTCAGTGATCTCCTGCTCCAGCTTCTCCTGAAGCTCTTTGACTCGACTCCCTTCAGTTTCCTGCTGGGATCTGATCTGCTGCTTCACATCAGAGCTTCTTTTCTGGATGAGACGGATCAGCTGAGTGAAGATCTTCTCACTGTCCTCCACTGTTTTATCAGCAGAGTGCTTGATGGCCTCCAGCTCCTGTTGAAGCAGCTTCACATCTTTCTCTCTGTCCTGGATTCTCTGCTGGATGTTTTCTCGTCTCACCTCCAGCTCTCTCTGCCTCTCAGTCCTTTCTGCTGCAGCTGACACTGTGTCGTGGCCTTTATGTTCATCCACAGAGCAGAGATAACAGATACACTTCTGATCAGTACGACAGA
This sequence comes from Fundulus heteroclitus, assembly GCF_011125445.2. NCBI lineage: Eukaryota > Metazoa > Chordata > Actinopteri > Cyprinodontiformes > Fundulidae > Fundulus > Fundulus heteroclitus. The sequence goes on from NW_023397307.1 coordinate 1,053,099, forward strand.
ACATCTTCATCACCTCATCATGACGAGAGCAGATGTTCTCCTGGAGGTTCTTGGAGGGCTCCACCAGCTTGTGTTTCTTTAGTGGAACCACATCATAATGAGGCTGAATGTGTTTCTCACAGTAAGAGGCCAGACAGAATAAACAGGACTTGATGGCTTTCAGTTTTCTTCCAGAGCAGAAATCACAGGCCACATCTTCAGGTCCAGCATAGCAGAGATCAGCAGGAGCAGCATGGAGTCCAGTCTTCTTCAGCTGCTCCACTAAAGCTGCTAACATGGTGTTTTTCTTCAGAACGGGCCTCGGTATGAAGGTCTCCCTGCACTGAGGGCAGCTGTGGATTCCTTTGTGATCCTCTTCATCCCAGAAGTTTTTAATACACTTCATACAGTAGCTGTGTCCACAGAGAATAGTCACCGGATCCTTCAGTAGATCCAGACAGATCGAACAGGACAAGGTTTCTCGGTCCAGCTGGTTCTGCTCCATTTCTCCTATCGGTCACAGTGACTGTGTGAGTTCCATTTCCTGAAAACAGCAACAGTTCTGAGCTCTGATCTACCAATCACGTGTCAGAGCAGAGAGGCTGCAGCCAATCAGCTTTCACCTCCAGCAGCTGTTGCTCCACCAGCTTCAAGGTGTGTCTGAGAGCATGAAGAACAGAGAGGGTAATCAGGTTTTACAGCCTGCAGAATAAGGAGCAGAGGTCGCCTTTATAAAGCTTGCATACGCACAAAATGCGCCTGAAACATGGAAATCCCCCTTTCCACACAAAATTCAGATCTATAAAAAAAAAAAAACTTGAGAGGAAAAAGTTCAGTCCTCAGGGCAGCTCTGACCCAGGCTGACGCACATTTTGGAGACGGAGGAAATTGGTGACGCAGATGGTAAAGTAGTGAGTTGCAGCCAAACTGTGTCATGATTCCTCTCAGACGTTCAATTTCACTTCATATCAGACTTTAATCGTAGATCGACTTCATCGTAAGCCTTCAAAACAGCAAAATGACCTTTAAATAAATGATATAAAAATGCCCATAACCAACTTAAATCTTAAAAGTCCACAGAACATTTTATCAGGGGTTTCTACCATAACGTTCCCCAATTACCAGGGTGACATGTTCCATAGATTATAAGATTATTGTGAAAAGGTGTGCAGCAATTAATTGCTGGAAACGGTCAAACACACTCATGTGTAATGCTGAGGATGCATTGGTACTGTTGGAAGACCTTGGATGAGGGAGAATTAAGAGGAAACACATTCTCAGGGATCAAATATTTCCTGGCCAATGATGATGACTGGCCTTTATACCGCTTTAGACTCTGAGCTTTACATTCTGCCATAACCTGCAGGGGAAAGAGGCTACACCTGCCTTCAGGTGCTGAAAGGCAGCTCTCCAACCCCACAGCACAGAAAAGGTGACCATGGGTCACCATGGGTATGGTACACATACTCGGTTCAAATTTGAAAGCCCAGACCGTAGAGATGTTGGCTTTAGCATTGACCTGCCATTGTACTGCATTCAGGGAGTGCACTCACTTTTTTAGTGCGCAAGCACGAAAGCAGCATGCTGCAGTTACATTGCTCCATTTCGCTTTTTAACTTTCTTAATTTATCTTTTCTTGATTGCTCTTGTTTTTTCACGGTAACTCTTTGAAGTACTGTCCTCTCTAACGAGGTCGTTCTAATAGAGTTTTTGTGCTTTTTCGTGTTGTTTTTATCATGCCGCGCTCACCGGGACACGCTCCCTTTGTTTACTCCGGAGAACAGCTGATAGCTCTAATGCCGACCGGGGTGGTAGCCAGACCAGCTGGAATACCACAGAGTTGCAGAGGAGGAAAGCAACATCAGGGGATGAAAGGCGGGTCGAGACAGGATGGGCTTATTGAAAGGAGAATATTTAAGCGGTGTCTCCCCTCTGTTATTATGGGAAATGTGCGCTCTCTTAGCAACAAGATGGACAAGCTAACGTCGCTAACGCGGAGCCAACCCGAGTACCAGGAGTGCAGTCTGATGTGTTTCACCGAGACATGGCTGCACAAGGACATTATGGACCAGATTGTCTCCGTGGAGGGCTTTCACACCATCCAGGTCGACCGGGACAATAAGAGCGGTAAGTGGAAAGGAGGGGGGCTTGCCATTCTAGTAAACAGCAGATGGTGTTACCCGGGTCACATCACCATTAAAGAACAGCTCTGTAGCCCGGATGTTGAACTGCTGGCCGTTGGACTCCGTCCTTACAAGCTGCCTAGAGAGATCCCACATGTTATCGCTGCTGTCCTGTACATCCCTCCCTCTGCAAATCCAACATCTGCCTGCAGCATCTTACACACCTCCATTTCCAAACTACAGACCCAACATCCTAATGCCCTCATCATCATGTCGGGAGACTTCAACCATGTCACCATGAACAAAGTTCTGCCGACCTTCAAACAGTATGTGAGCTGCCCTACTAGAGAGGAGAGGACCTGATGTATGCTAACATTAAAGATACATACATCTCCACTTCTCTCCCCCCTCTGGGCAGGTCAGATCACAACCTGGTTCACCTCAAACCCTGCTATGTGCTTCTGGTGAAGAGGAAGTCTATGACCACAAGGACTGTGAGGAGGTGGTCGGAGGAGGCTTATGAGGCACTGCACGCCTGCTTTGAGGTGACTGACTGGCCTGCACTCTGTGAGCCCCACGGGGAGGACATAGATAGGCTCACAGAGTGCATCACGGACTACATCAACTTCTGTGTGGACTGTAATGTTCCAGCTCGGACTGTCACCTGTTACGCCAACAATAAACCATGCATTACCAAGGACATAAAGGCTATTCTAAATGAGAAGAAGAGGGCGTTCAGAGATGGCAACCGTGAAGAGGTGAGGAGAGTGCAGGGGGTACTCAAACGTAAAATCAAGGAGGCTAAGGACAAATACAGGAGAAAGCTGGTGGAGAATAAACTCCAGACCAACAACACAAGGGATGTGTTGAGTGGGATGAGAGCCATCACAGGGTTCCAGAAGTCCACTGGCATGGGGTTGGAAGGTTGCGTGGACCGAGCCAATGGACTGAACTTATTTTTTAATAGGTTTGATACTGCGGCCCATCCCCCACAACTCCTTGCTGCTGGCTTCCCTACAATGACCACTCCACCTTCCCCCACTCCTCCTCCTTACAGACCCCCTGTCTGCTCCTCACCACCTCAATCCACATCCAACGACTCCACCCCTCACCCATGCTCACGTCCTCCACAACCTGAGGACCTCACCCCTCCCCCTACTGTTACCACTACAGTGTCCTTCACTCCTGACCTGGTGATAAGACAGCTAACCAGACTCCACTCCAGCAAAGCTGCAGGCCCCGATGCTGTATTCCCCAGGGTGCTCAAAGATTGTGCCTACCAGCTGTGTGGAGTACTTAGCCTAGTCTTCAGCCTGAGCATGCACCTCCAGAGAGTCCCCGTGCTGTGGAAGACGTCCTGCATCATTCCTGTGCCAAAGACGCCGCGTCCTAGCGGCCCTCAGGACTACAGACCGGTGGCACTGACGTCCCACATCATGAAGACCTTTGAGAGGCTAGTCCTGGAGCAGCTAAGTGTCACGAACGAGAGATTGAGGACCCAGTATTCAGCCAGACAAGAGAGGTATAAGCAAAAAAACAGGATTTAATAATAAACAGGGACAGGCAAGGCTCAAATGGTCAAAAAGGCAGTCCAAACTCCGGTACACGAAAGGCAGTCCAAAACAGGCAAAAGTACAGACAAGGACAAGGCAAAACTCAAAAAATCCCAAGGCAGGTCCAGGTCAGAGAAACAGGTAAGCAATCGTACAGGGCAAGAAAATCAGGTTCAGGGATCAGGCTGGCTCAGAATCAAAAAGGCAATCGGGTCGGTATCAACAGTGCTATCAGAATACAACGCTGGATAAGACTCACCAAGTGGCTCGAATTGATCTGGCCGATTGCAGGAGGAAGAGGCAGGTATAAGTAGGGGAGTGAGCAGGTGAATGGAGTGGAAGTAACTGAAACTGTTTGGATGGTGACTGAAGAAGAGGAATGACAGGGTGTTGACTAAGAGGTGAGCTGGCAGATAGCTGGCAGGTGAACTGAGTGACTGATTAAAGGCTGGATACAAAGAAGTGAACTGAGCAGGCCAAGTGACTTGATAACAAACTACTCCATAAACCAAAACAGAACCTAAGCCTAAGACTAAACAAAACACAAGCCATAATAGAAACCAAACAAGAAAGAACCCAAAACCAAAACAGATTTTAAAGGCCGGAGAGTTAACTAATAAATCAAAATTAACAAACAGCCAAAACAAAACCCAAATCCTGACACTAAGGCCCCCATCGTCAGGGCCTTCACTGATCCACTACAGTTCGCCTACCAGCCCCGCCTGGGAGTTGAGGACAGCATCATCTTCCTGCTGAACAGAGTCTACACACATCTGGACAAGCCGGCGAGCACTGTGAGAATGATGTTCTTTGATTTCTCCAGTGCCTTCAACACCATCCGTCCGGCTCTACTGGTTTAGAAGATGACGGCGATGCAGGTGGAGGCCTCCATCTTGTCCTGGATTGTTGATTATCTGACGGGCACTGTATGTACTCCACTGTATGTACTCTACAGAACTGTGTGTCTGACAGGGTGGTCAGCAACACTGGGGCAGGGTACTGTCCTCTCCCCCTTCCTCTTCTCCCTTTTCACATCAGACTTCAACTATTGCACTGAGTCCTGCCACCTTCAGAGGTTTTCTGATGACTCAGCAATAGTTGGCTGCATTGAAAAGGGTGATGAGAGTAAATATAGGACAGTGGTGGGCAACTTTGTCACTTGGAGTGAGCTGAACCATCTGCAGCTCAACGTGACCAAGACTAAAGAGCTAATAGTGGATCTGAGGAGTTTCCATCCAGGGGGGTCCGTCTAGACACTGTGGAGGAGTATAAGTACCTGGGAATGTACTTTAACAATAAGCTGGACTGGACTAGAAACACGAGGCGGTCTACAAAAAGGGTCAAAGCTGACTCTTTTTCCTGAGGAGGCTGAGGTCCTTTAACATCTGTGGGACGTTGTTGAGGATGTTTTATGAGTCTGTTGTTGCCGGCATGCTCTTCAATTCAATTCAATTTTATTTATATAGCGCCAAATCATGAAACATGTCATCTCAAGGCACTTTACAAAATCAAGTTCAATCATATTATACAGATTGGGTCAGATTATACAGATTGGTCAAAAATGTCCTATATAAGGAAACCAGTTGATTGCATCAAAGTCCCGACAAGCAGCATTCCCTCCTGGGGAACCATAGAGCCACAGGGAGAGTCGTCTGCATTGTACATGGCTTTGCTGCAATCCCTCATACTGAGCAAGCATGAAGCGACAGTGGGAAGAAAAACTCCCCATTAACGGGAAGGAAAACCTCCGAGCAGAACCGGGCTCAGTATGAACGGTCATCTGCCTCGACCGACTGGGGTTACAGAAGACAGAGCAGAGACACAACAAGAGAGACAAAAAAGCACAGAAGCACACATTGATCTAGTAATCTGTTCTACATTAGATGGTAGTAGCGGGTGAGCCGTCTTCTCTGGATGATGTCACAGTTAACAGAACACCAGACCAGGTGTACCTACTATGAAGAAAAAGAGAGAGAGCAAAATGTTAAAAGCTGAAATGACGACAGTCATTTCAATGTAATACAATGCAAAACTGGAGAACAGTAGACTGAAGAACAGTAGAAATCAGTAGAGTGAGAAAATTAGACCCTGATGTCCTCCAGCAGCCTATGCCTGTCACAGCACAACTATAGAGATAGCTCAGGGTAACATGAGCCACATGACATGTCTTGGTCAAAAATAACACCAAGGTTTTTTACTTTATTACCAGAGGCCAAGTTAATGCCATCCAGATTAAGTGATTGATTAAGAACTTTATTTTTTGAAGACTCTGGCCCAAAGATTACAACTTCTGTCTTGTCAGAATTTAAATGCAGGAAATTTAAAGTCATCCAGCTTTTGATGTCATAAAGACATGACTGCAGTCGAAGTAACTGATTGGATTCATCAGGATTTATGGATAAATATAGCTGAGTGTCATCGGCATGCCAGTGGAAATTAATCCCATGCTGTCTGATAATTTTGCCAATCGGAAGCATATATATAGTAAATAGAATTGGTCCAAGGACTGAACCCTGTGGTACTCCACAAGTAAATCTTGAGGAAGATTTATTATTAACATGAACGAACTGGAATCTGTCTGACAGATTCTATGCTGTCACATGCTGGGGCAGTGGGCTGAGGGTCGCTGACAACAACAGACTGAACAAACTGATCAGGAGGGCCGGTAATGTTGTGGGGGAGGAGCTGGACACTCTGACGACCGTGGCAGAGAGGAGGATGCTGTCCAGGCTTCAGTCCATCTTAGACAATGTCTCACAGTGTGTCACTCCATGACACACTGACCCAGCAGAGGAGCTTCTTCAGCAGAAGACTCCTCTTACCCAGATGCACCACAGAGCGCCATATCATTCCTGCCTGTGGTCATCAATCTCTACAACGCCTCCCTCAGTGATTCTAACACGCCCCCTCTGTAACTGACATTTATGCATTCTTGCACTGTTCTTGCACAAGTCAAAATTCACTTTATTTGGATTTATAGTTATCCATATATATATATATATATATATATATATTGACTTATATATATTTGTATATATCATGTTACCTTGTGTGGAATGTTGTAAATATATATATATATATATATATATATATATATATATATATATATAAATAGCATGTAAGAGCATGTAACAAAAGTAATTTCCCTCTGGGATTATTAAAGTATGTCTGATTTGGATTCTGAGTGTTTGGATTAATGCGGTCACACAAGTAGTACAACATTGCTGAACATTTTTACTTATCGGAAAGAGGCCGATATTTAAAGAATACTTACATCTTTTGACAGATATCAGAGGTCAATCAATCAATCAATCAATCAATCAATCAATCAATCAATTTTATTAGTCAACTGCAATTTGCATTACAATCGAAATTTTAGTTCCAGTACAACCGTCCATCACATACACTTAACAAACATTTTGGGGGAACGATTGACTGAGGCCTTGCGTTGCCAGGAACACACCCAGTCGGCCGCTGCTACATGAGCGCTAGCCGTGAGGTGCGTTCCCCAAACTGCCCCAGACCCCGCTTTACACGGGGTCCCTAGGCGCTGCCTTGAGATCTGTTGAAAAAAGATTTACACTGGGCGAGTGGAGGGAGAGAAAAAAAGACAGGTGCTGCACAATTTGTGTTTCCACACAAAATGTGAAGCATCCGACAAAAAAAACTCATTTGCACAAAAAACACAATCAATGACGAGACACATATATGCAGAAGGTAAACATTTGAGTTCCGGTCGGGTAAAGTCATCTGTATTTGTGAGCATATGTGTGTCTGGGTGCATGTTGTGTGGAAATCTGTATGTCCATGAAGGCCGTCCTCCGGCAGGCAAGTGTCCTTGGTGGAAAGTCTTATCACTCTGCCGCTCCGGCTTGACTCCTCCACAGATGTCCGCAGGAATGTGGGGTAGCAGGGAATTTGTGCGATGTCGCCATAACAACCAGGGAGAATTTGATAGCGGGGAGTCCGATTTGAAGAAAACAGAATTTGTTATGAGAACAAGCTGACACCAACTTTTCTGTCAGCCTTAGAGTCTTTTCGCCGCTGGCTCCAGGATCCAATATTCCAATAATCCAATCGATGGGCTAGTAACGTTCACACTTCCAGGTTTTATCCCATCTCACCTCTGTACCACAACCGCGGTCAGCTTATCAAGCCGTCCGTTTTGTTCATTCAACGACCTCGTGATCGCGTCGACTGCCACTGGCAGTCTCATCAGGGCCATATTTACCGCCAGCAGCTTTTGAAGGTGTTGATACATTAAATATCCTCCAAAGCCAAAAATGAGGAATCCAAGTATCATAAATCCGAATAAGTAGACATCTTCGACGTCCTCAACAGAAAGAATTGAGAGGCACACCGTGGACCATTTCTGCCACGGGTCCAAGATGTATCCCGCAAAAAAAGTTCCGTCGGGACAGGCACGCTCCCCGGTCCTTTGCTTTCCAGTTGAAAAAATTTAATCAATAGCGTTGAGAGACCAGCTGACGAGATCCATAATTGCCTTAGAGCTTTCGGTTGCTATGAAGAAATGGCACAAAAGACACAGACGAAGCAAATAGCAGGAGAATGGGGGCAGGGTAAAAGCAGATAAGGAGCTCTGGAGAGCTGAAGAAAAACCGACCGACCTCGAGGAGAGACAGAACAGAACCCTGTGGTACTCCACAAGGTGCCGATTCATCCTCTATCACTGGTAATTAAAACTACTACTATCAAATTAAAATAGCATTAGAGCCAACATATTATTTTAATAATAATAGTATTTTAATACCTAGACATTCTGCTTACCCTGTGATTTCACGGTAAATACCCCATCTACCAAGTAACTTTTACTTTAAAGCTGATTTTGGTGCATTTACATCCTAAACTAAATCCCAACTATCTTTTTTTTTATGTTTCCTTCAATCGAGCACGAAAGAATTAGCAACATGGATGCTAATGGACAAAACAGCCTTTAAAGCTTTGGATCTGCACTGCTCACTATATTGCTATCACAAAATCTGACTAATGTATTTATTGGACTATAAGTCACACTTTTTTTCATAGTTTGACTGATCCTCCGACTTATAGCCAGGTACAACTTGTATATCAATTTTAAATGGTATTGGTAAGTGTTATGTTTGGAAGCCAGGAAGTGGTTAAAGCTCACGTAGGCAAATAGCTCTTAACAGCTTTTATTTAGAACTTGTTCAGCAGACCAGTTACATCATGTACATCTTTTCATTCCACTTCTTCTCTCCTTTCATTCTCTACTCGTTCACCACCTAGTGGTAGACACAACAGTAAGCATTACCTTCTATAGCCGCAAAAGGGCGCTCTAGGCTTGTGAAAATTGCTGATGTTGTAAGTCAATTCAATAAAATTTTATTTATATAGCGCCAATTCACAACATGTCAGAGCAGAGACACAGAAAGCACAGAAGCTCGCATTGACCCAGGAGTACTTTCTATGTTAGATGGTAATAGTGGATGATCTGCCTCCCCTGGATGATTTCACAGCTAACAGAACGCCAGACCAGGTGTACATATCATGAAAAGAAAAAATGACACAGAACAAAAAGTTAAAAGCTGAAATAACAACAAAACATGTAAATTGGAGTACAGTAGGAGAACTCAGCAGAGTAAGAGAAATAAACCTTGATGTCCTCCAGCAGCCTGGCTGGACGATAATTAATTAACAATATATATTGATCATTAGATGTATATCGATTATAGAAAAAAGGGTCAATAAAAAGTTCAATAGTAAAAAAAGTTTTTCCTTCCTTTTGCATTCTAGCCTATCATGTAGGTTAATATTACAGTCATTACATCTTCCCAACCAATCACAACACAGACCCAGGGAAGCTCCGCCCCCTCAAAGAGTTTAGAGAGCACTAATTCTTTTTTCTTTCGGAAAAACTTGCAGTTTTGGTAAAATGTTGGTTGAATAAAGGGTATTCAAAGGTTTGAATTCAGTGTTTGTGTGTTCTGTATCTAAAAATAGGTCACTAACCAACAGCATAAAATGTCCAGGGCTGCACTTAAAATATGTTTTGAGTTTGTTGATAATTATTGATATTGATCAATATGATTTCTGTTATATCTATATGTTTTTTTCTTCCTGTATCGCCTTGATACAGTGTCCACAGTCTGGACCAGTGCGCCTCTAATTTTAGTGTAACGAGTGTTTCCTGTCTGCAGTGTTATAACTGTGAAGAGGAGGCCATGTACCACTGCTGCTGGAACACCTCGTACTGCTCCATCAAGTGTCAGCAGGAGCACTGGCACGCAGACCACAAACGGACCTGCCGCAGGAAGAGATGAACAGGCCCACGCCTCCCTGGCTCCCTCCCTCTGTCAGTCAGCCAACAACACACATTTCTCTACAGTGTTACTGTACTCGCCCTCCTGGGAACTTTTCAGACCCGATAATTTGCTGCGTGGCGAGTGATTTGCTCCTGTTTTGGTTCTGTTATTTAATGTAGCCATCGTATTTGTTTGTTTCCTCGCAACCCGTGAACTTTTCTCCAGAGCCTAGCTCCACTACGGATTTATGGTCAGATTTTTATGTTTTCTATTTTTTTTCCTGTATGTTTTCTTTCTGGAAATGCTGATGTTGTGTCAGAGGATGTGTTATTTAAGTCTGTAGGAACATGTGAGCATTAACAGAAAACAGTTTATTATCTTAATTTTTTTTTAAAGTATTTTCTTTTCTTACTGTAAATGCAGGAAACAAACCTGGAAGATTTAAAACGACCTGCAGCTTGAACTAACTCTGCTTTCATGGAGAAAACCATCTGTAGCATACTGAACTGTTGATGAGGCTTACAAATTTTAAAGTCGTTTTAGGTCATTTTTCTTTCTTTTTTTTATAGAAGTTTATGCAGGTGGATGCACCTTTTTACCATGTCTACCTACAATTTTATTTTCCTGAATCAGTTATTGGGAACAGGGTCAAAATGTCGACTTTAAAACAAGTTGACAAGGAAATCTTCCATTTGTATAAATGTTATTGATATCATAAATGATATAATTATGCACCTGTTTGGGTTCTCCTGATGACAAGAATGTTTTATGAGTGTGAAATTAAAGGAAAGGTTTATAAATTGCTCAAAATTTCTGGAAAAGCTGAATTTTCTCAAGCTGAATCTTTGAAAAGTTGAATGAATTGATCGATTGGTTTTCCCCATTCCATCTGCTAATGATATAAAATCTTGTAAAATTGCCAAAAAAAACTCCCAGCCTACAATCGTTAAACCTACCTGAGAAGATGTGGTGCGTCGCCCCGGCGGTCAAAGCTGATGTATATTTTTCCGGACGTCATCAGTGTCATTTTTCTCGTGATGTACGCTCAGAGTTCATCCATCCTTTTGTAACCTGAAGTGACTAGTTGAAGAGAGTTTTTCACTGCGTTCTGCTGTTGTTGGTGGTCAGTGCCTGTTTTCCTTTCTTCATCTCCCACTGAGGCAACATGCATGTGGATAGCTTCACCGTTCCTTCGTTTTTCAATCATTTCGCTAAAAGAAGAAGAAGACCTGAAGCTCTCCGCTGGTGAAAAAGGAGAGATGGACCGTTATGAAACTTTATGCAAACACGAGCGTTAGAAAGCAGTTTCCCCCTGAGCTGGATGTCAAGTGTTGGTGTTTTATTTTGAAAAAGAGGCAATAAAATTGCCAGTTTGTAACATGTTTTTATCTTATTTTAACTGTTTCCTCAGCGATGAAGATCAACTGAAAGGAGAGAAAAAAATTCACTAGCTTTTTTTTTTGTTACGTTTCTTTCTCGCAATTTTTTTTCCCCATGTATGTCTTGTTAAATAAATTGAAACAAATGTTTGCGTTGTGGACAGGATGTTTTTACAGCTTCAGTTTCTGTTCCTGTTTGTTTTTCTTGCTGTTATTAAAATTTCCTCTGAAGTTAATGTTCAAATTCCCTCATCTTATGCTAATTAAATGTGGTGCAATCACAAGAACATCCATTTAAAAAAGAGAAAAAAAATCTCATTAAATGTTATATGTTCAGAAACACTTGCGAACTAAAGTTTATTATTATTGTATTCAGCCCATCAAAGAATAGGAGGGATTCTTTCGTGACTTTGAGAAAAAAGGTTGAAATTATTCACGGTTAATATTTTTTAATTACATTCTGGATTTGATGTTCTCAGAATATTTGGCTTTTTAAAAGCTCACTGACCCATTGACTCGTCGTCTTTCATCATTGCACTACATGTAAATGCTCCCTTCTGTCAGTATATCCCACATTAAGTTAAATGCACATTTCAAAGGGTTTCATTTTGCTTCAGAGATCTTGAGGACTGTTTTGTACAGCATTTGTCATATCAGGCGTGGTCAGGTTTGTTCATCTAGAAGTTAATTATATTTCAAACATGTTGCACCTTCATTATGTCAAAGCATTTCAGACTTTTTTTTTTTAATATAACTTGGAAATAAGTAGCTTGTCTTTCCAAGCTCACACAGTTTGCTGATGACACATTTTTTTACTTATGTAAACTCAAAACCTATTTTTCCGTTTTATTGTTTTTATATTTGTCCATACAGCTGTAACATTTGATTTTTACTTCTTTTCATACTTGTTTGTTACCTTTTGATGTTTTATTTTGATTTTCTTGAATGAAATCAAGTATGGGATCTCCAGCTCTGGTTTCTTCTTGGTTTTTAGTTTGTTTTTCCTTCCCAATGTAAAGAGAAATGGATGTTTTTTGCACTCATCTGAGAAATGCAGAACGACAATTTTTAGTTAAAAAGGTTTGAGGCTGCTTTCATCTGGAAGAAGTGAGTCATTTAATCTGTACTTTACCTGCTCTTATTCCAGGGTATTTTATGTATATATTACTGTGTGATTACTACATGAATCCTCTTTGTACTGAAAGTACAAACACCAGGAATAAAATCAGTGTGACGTCTCCTTTGTTTTGGCTTCTTGTTGGTCAAGATCTTCTGTTCTGTCCACATGTAAACTATCATTATTCAAGACAATGTTTTTTTTTTTAATGCTCCCAACACTCTAGCTAGCAATATGTATATAAATATATTCTATGTGCTAACATGGGGGAAATAAATGTATCAACCAGTCTGTGTGAATCAGTTCTCATTATTTTTGGGTTGATTGGATTCATGAAGGTTTGTGTTTTTACGAGGTGAGCTGTCTTACCACCTTCACTAGAAACTGTTTTGTTGTTACATTGAATTATGTTGGTGAACTGATGCGACTCTCTGGTTGGGGACCAAACAAAAACTGACACAAGTAACCAGGAAATTCTACAGAGCTACCATAGGGAGCGTTTTATGTATCAACGTAACTGTACGGTATGGGAGCTAGCATAGGTGGTGAGAACAGCGCAGGGGATTGTGGGATGCCGTCTGCAGGATCAGGGGTCCGTTCTTCGTACGTCGCTAACTCAGTTAGCAGGATTTCATTGTTGACGATTTGGCATGATCTTGGATCGTTTGGTTCTTCGAAAGACATCCTGCACTTGTTGTCATAGCAACATGTGCGCCAGCTTAAGCCTGCTCCAGAGCAGGCTTATTTCATGTAAACAAGATTAGATCACGGCTGTATAAGCGGAGGAGATGGGGAAGTCTGTCGTAGCCATGTCCATTTTTACGACTGCAACCTGTCGGGGAAGGTGCAAGAATAATTTGCAGAGTTTTTCGAATTAATCACGTATTGCGCAATAGACAGGATCCTTTAGCGCAGCGCGACAGTGTAATTGTAGAGAGATTCTCTTGGTGGCTGTTATAAACAGACACACACATCATTTAACAGTGGCTTTTAAAGAGGAAAAAGTGTTGGAGCCATAAATATAAAATATATAAGTGATTTGTATGATAGTTTGCTTTTTATTTTTATCATATTCAGTGAGAAGAGTTGTTCGGGCCATTTTATTGTGAAGTTTAGCTTTACTTTGAAAGGCTTGCTTCCTGTCGAGCCGTATATTAAACTATGGATGGATTATCTAGACACGGAGCAATACAGTTTTAGCGTGTAAACTGTGGATGACTTGGAAAAGGAAGAATTTTATTTTTTATGGATAAAGATTTTTTTTTGTTAAAATTCCCAGTTTGCACGCGTCCTTTACATCCCGTCTCTAAGGAATGATACTGAAATTTGGATCTCTTGACATAACAAGTGCCTTTTTAAAATAAAGTGTAATAATTAAAGGCTACCATTTTGTAGAATATTCTTGTATTTCACTTTTACTTGTCCCCATGTTCTTGTGGGTCCCGTGGAGGCTCTGATATAAAAGAACAAATAATATCAAATTATTAAAATGCAAAAATTCATGCTGTAGAATGTGATAGAAACATCTACCATGGACAGTATTTATGCATTAATTTGTCTGCTGCTTTTTGCCAGCCCTCTCTCCTGGCTTTAACAGATTTTGAGGTGTTTTAATTAATGACTCAAATTCGGCATAACCTTCCAAGCTCTTGTTCTGCTTGGGAGAAAAACTGTGGGCGTTCTTTGCTGAACAGCCAATAGCAGCGTTGCTGATCATTGTTTCTACTATCGATACATTTCCCCTTTTAAACAAACGCAAGAACGCGCAGTTGTCTCAGATAACTCAATCCAGCCATACTAATCATAAACAACAGGTGTGTTCGAAGAACCCACTTAGCCGGATCATGATTAGCCGGATGAAATCATCTTGGATGTGTCATTTGATCTCGGATGTTTTAAGCAACGTACGAAGAACGGACCCCTGGACTCAATTTATACTAAAAGAATCAACAGAAGGACCAGACACACCTCCCCTAGTTAGTGTCATCAGTGTTGGACTGTTGGGAGGATCCTGGCAGCATCTCGCTGGTTCTGCGTCTTCAGAACAAGTCCAATCTCTGAAGAGCGATGCAACACCTTCTCCGTCACCTGCTCAGCTTTCTGCCTGGAAAACACTCAGCAGAGGCTGCGTTCAAGGGAAATAGGACATTCTGCTGTTTGTGGGTGTTTGAAACGCTTCATCAGAACAAAGTCTGTGTGTCTGTTCTGGTGAGACGATCCAAAGTGGGATTAAATGTGTTTGGTGTTGGAATAAGGAGCAGTTCTGCTGTGTTTTCCACAGGCTGCATGAGTCACAGCAGCAAGACGAGCAACAATCAGTTCATTTCAAGCTGCTGGTGAATCTGACCTCAGATCTGTAGAGCATGTTTATTCACAGCAGGACGCTGACATGAAGGTTTCCTCTCTTCAGCAGAACAAAGCCAGGTTCTGTGGAGAGCCACAGCTTCTGGGTTTGGATATTCAGTCACACTTTACTGCTGCTGTCTGCAAACTGAAGCAAAGAAATGTTTCCACCAGCAAAAAGAGTTCAAGATCAACTGGATTAGAACGAAAAGCAGCAAAAATCAGCTTTAAATCCCTGCAGTTCTGGTCCAAAAACAAATGGAAAGTGTTGAGCTGCTCAGAGTTTCAAAGAGTTTGGGTCAGAAAATATATGACATACAGAAAAGTAAAAAAAAAACTAGAACTGCAAGCAGTTATTAATGGGTTCCAAGCCCACCCCCGCCCCCTTGAGCATGATCCTCGACTTCAGTTCAGCGTTCAACACCATCGAAACTGGAACATCTGGGCTTCAGCACACCTCTTCGGAACTGCCTGCTAGACTTCATCACCAACAGACCTCAGTCAGTCCGGCGGGTCGGACAGAATACCTCTGATGTCATCACCCTCAGCACGGGCTTTCCTCAGGGCTGTGTCCTGAGCCCCCTGCTTTTCACCCTGATGACACACGACTGCGTCCCCAGGTTCACCACCAATCACATCGTGAAGTTTGCTGACGACACGACGGTGGTGGGCCTGATTAGAGACGACAACGACCAGGACTGATCCTGAACGTGGAGAAAACTAAGGAGATCATCGTGGACTTCAGGAAGAAATGGCCTCGCCATGCTCCACTTCTCATTAACAGCTCAGCTGTGGAGGTGGTCAGCAGCAATAAATTCCTCGTGGTGCACATAACACACAACCTCAGCTTGTCTGTGAACACCATGTCACTGGCGAAGAGGGCACAAAAGTGCTTGCACTTACTGCGGAAGATGAGGAGAGCCCACCTGCCCCCGCCCATCCTCACGACCTTCTACAGCAGCACCATAGAGAGCATTGTTACCAGCTGTTTGTCTGTGTGGTGTGGATGGTGCATCGCCTCTGACTTGAGGAACCTGAGGAGAGTGATGATGAGAGCAGAAGGGATTATCGGGGTACCCTACCCTCCATTAAAGACATTTCATCCCAGCGCTGCCTGTCCTGAGCCCATAACATCATCAGAGACCCCTCACAACCCCACCATGGAATGTTCTCCCTGCTGCCCACTGGGAAAAGGTTTTGCAGCACCTGCTACCAGGTTTTGCAACAGCTTTTTTTGTGCTGCCATCTGACTGTTGAACTGTAAACTGGAGTCTACACATTTGCATCATTATCTGGCATTACCAATGTTTTTGAACTTTTATTATCCTTTTAAAAAAATACATAAGGTAATGTGTTTTTTAACGCAAAGGAGGAGGGATATAAGGCCTAACAGAAAAACTCATGAAACCAATCTTTACCTTATCAGGATGAACGCCACCTTGAAACTACAGAAGTTCCGAGAGACTCTGTTTTTTCCCAATCCACAGATTTTAACATTCTTTTTAACCTACACACTTCACCACCTTGTATATTTCTTTTAAGTTTTTCCAAATCTTCCTTGAGTGGAATACCAGTGATTACACTACGTGATACTCTATTTTCTCCAACAACTTTATTTTCACTCAAAACCTGATCAACCAGAGAAGACAGATCACCCGCTATTACCATCTAATGCAGAACAGTTTACTGGATCAATGTGTGCTTCTGTGCTTTTTTGTCTCTCTTGTTGTGTCTCTGCTCTGTCTTCTTTAACCCCCAGTCAGTCGAGGCAGATGACCGTTCATACTGAGCCTGGTTCTGCCGGAGGTTTTTCCTTGCCGCTGATAGGTGGTTTTACTTTCCACTTTCGCTTCATGCTTGCTCAGTATGAGAGACTGCTGCAAAGTCATGAACAATGCAGACGACTCTCCCTGTGGCTCTATGCTTCTCCAGGAGTGAATGCTGCTTGTCGGGACTTTGAAGCAATCAACTGGTTCCCTTATATAGGTAATTTTTGACCAATCTGTATAATATGATTGATTTTGACTTTGTAAAGTGCCTCGAGGTGACATGTTTCATGAATTGGTGCTATATAAATAAAATTTAATTGAATCAATTAAGACTCTTTGAATGTGTATATTCCATGTTATTCTTTCAACAAACCAAACCCCTAAAAATTTGAATTGTTTCACTCTTTCTATTTCTTGATTATATAATTTTAATTTAACATCATTAATTTTCTTCCTTGAAAAGAACATTGGTTTAGTCTTATCCACTGAGAATTTAAATCCCCATTTAAATTTTAATGACCATTCTTCAACTTTAAAAATAGCTTCTTGCATCTTTTTAGTGCAAGAAGCTAACAAACGGTTTGTTCTTTGGCGCAATAACAGGGCGCTAGCCTAGCTTTAGCCTAGCGTTAGCCAAGCCTTAGCCTCATAATGGCTTCTCCGTCTCTGACTAAGTCTCCTATCTGCTGCTCTCTGTGTCAGATGTTCAGTTATTCCTCTGCCTCCTTTAGTGATAATGGTACATGTAATAAATGTAGTGTTTTTGTAGCTTTGGAGGCGAGGGTGTCAGAATTGGAGACCCGGCTCTGTGCTGTTGAAAAATCAGCTGATAGCCGCTCCTTTGCTAGCACAGAGCCGCATAGAGTAACTTCACGTAGCGAACCTAAAGCAGTAGCACCCGAACAGCCGGGTAACCAGGCTGGCTGGGTGACGGTTCGTAGGAAGCGTAGCTCTAGATTACAGACCCCACATCACCACCAACCCGTCTGCGTTTCTAATAAATTTTCCCCTCTCAGCGACAGTCTCGCTGAGGAGCCGACCTTAATTATTGGCAGCTCCATAATAAGAAATGTGGCACTAAAGAAACTAGGGACCATAGTTAAATGCCTACCAGGGGCCAGAACGGGCGACATAGAATCCTACCTAAAACTACTGGCTAAGGATAAGCGTAAATACAGTAAGATTGTTATTCACGCTGGCGGTAATGACACCCGGTCACGCCGATCAGAGGTCACCAAAGTTGGTGTTGCTTCGGTGTGTGAGTTTGCTAAAACAATGTCGGACTCTGTAATTTTCTCTGGTCCCCTGCCTGATCTGACCAGTGATAACATGTTTAGCCGCATGCCGTCATTCAACCGCTGGTTGTCTAGGTGGTGTCCAGAAAACGACGTGGGCTATATTGATAACTGGCAAACTTTCTGGGGAAAACCTGGTCTGATCAGGAGAGATGGCATTCATCCCACCTTGGATGGTGCAGCTCTTCTTTCTAGGAATCTGGCCGGATTTATTAGTTCTCCTAAATGCTGACAACCCAGGGTCCAGACCAGGAAGCAGAGCCGTAGTTTAACACACCTCTCTGCAGCTTCTGTACTGTTACCCACCCATTATCCTATTGAGACGGTGGCTTTCCCATGGCCAAAACTTAACAGATTAAAAACTGATCTAAAAGGAACAAATCATAAAAATCTAATACAAATCCATACGGATCACTTTGAACCAAAAAATAAAATAATTAAATGTGGTCTATTAAATATAAGGTCTCTCCCTCCAAAGACTTTGTTAGTTAATTAATTGATTTCTGATAATCAGATTGATTTGTTTTGTCTCACAGAAACCTGGCTACAAGAGGACTATGTTAGTATAAATGAGTCAACTCCCTCCAATTATTCAAATTTCCACATTCCCAGATCTGTGGGAAGAGGAGGAGGAGTAGCAACTATCTTTCAGTCTGATTTATTAATTAGTCCCAGGCCAACTAATAACTACAGTTCTTTTGAACATTTAACCCTCAGTTTCCCTCATCCAAACTGCAAAGCAATAGAACCTCTTCTGTTTGTTGTTTTGTATCGTCCACCAGGCCCTTACACTCAGTTTTTGGATCAGTTGTCAGATTTCTTATCTGATTTGGTGTTAAATACTGATAAGGTTATTATAGTGGGTGATTTTAACATCCACATTGACACTGAATGTGATAACCTTAGTGTAGCCTTTAAAACTATCCTAGATTCAATTGGTTTTGCTCAAAATGTGCATAAACCGACGCACTCTCGGCTCCATACTTTAGACCTTGTTCTGACATAGGGCATTGATTGTGAAGAATTAACAATATTTCCTCACAACCCTGTCCTATCTGATCATTTTTTAATAACATTTGAGTTTAATCTAACTGAGTTCTCCACCCCCAAAAGAGGGTTCCATTATAGTAGATCTTTATCGGATAATGCTGTATCAAAACTTAAAGAGTCTGTTCCCTTTTTAATATCCTCAGTATTGCAGAAATGCCCTGTAGAAGGCAGCAATGCTGTTTCTTCCCATTCTCAAATCGATACCTTTGCTAACAATGTGACTTCCTCATTGCGTTCTGCATTAGACAATGTAGCTCCCTTGAAAAAAGAAGGTGATTATTCACAGGAAGCTGGCTCCCTGGTTTAATTCAGAGCTGCGTTCCTTGAAGCACAATGTTAGGAAATTGGAGAGAAAATGGCGCTCTACACACGAGTAGGATTCCTCTTGTAGAGTGTGTAGCGCCATGGTTTTACTTTCCACTTTCGCTTCATGCTTGCTCAGTATGAGGGATTGCAGCAAAGCCATGTACAATGCAGACGACTCTCCCTGTAGCTCTACGCTTCTCCAGGAGTGAATGCTGCTTGTCGGGACTTTGATGCAATCAACTGGTTTCCTTATATAGGACATTTTTGACCAATCTGTATAATCTGACCCAATCTGTATAATATGATTGAACTTGACTTTGTAAAGTGCCTTGAGATGACATGTTTCATGATTTGGCGCTATATAAATAAAATTGAATTGAATTGAAAATTTAATTTAGTAATAAACTCCAAATTCCTTCCTCTCTTCCACATAGCTCCATCATCAGCAAAAAGAGAAAAACCCATTCCATTATCTATATTTTGAAACTCTGAATCTCAAGCATACTTCTTGGTAGTTGCAAAGAAAACACATCATCTATCATTACCGAAACTAATAAAGGACTTAATATACTTCCCTGTGGAGCACCATTTTCAACAATATTTTTCTCAGAATGATAATTACCTATTTGAACATGTATTTGTTTTTTAGTTAGAAAATCTTTGCTCCACTGACACATCCTACCTGTAATACCCATCTTTATAATTTTAATTAATAAACCTTCTGTCCACAACATATATGCATTTTCAATATCAAAAAACACTGCTACAATACTTTATTAATTTGAGCTTTTCTGATTTCAAATAGGGCTTGGGCGTCATGACGTATTACTTTCGGTGGCCGCCATATTGAATGCCCCGCCGCCGCTACTCAGACTACTGCCTATGACTACCGCGTACTGTACTCCCTCTCACCTGTGTTTTAATTTGATTAATTTTACCTTAACTTGATTTCAACCATGGTAAACCGTTGCTGTGTTGTGGGCTGTAACAGCGCAACACATGATCGCCATGGGAAAAACATAGAAAATGGGTTAACTTTCCACCGCTTTCCTACCTGGAAGCGGAACCACGGAGAACAAGTGTCAGCGATAAGGAAGAGTCGTCGGCTCGCTTGGATCGCGGCTTTAAGACTACCGATCATAACTTTCCACAGTATCCCGATGTCAATGAGAGTGTGTTCCCTGCATTTTCATTCTGGTAAGTTAAAGATGAACCGTTTTATTTTATAGCCTACATTGTTTCTTTCCTTCAGCCGCGACACCACATACATGCACATAAATACTAAAAACGGCAGCGGGAAAAGGCTCAAATACGTGAGAAACCCAGAGGGTTTAGGGAGGGTTGGCAGTTAATGTTACTAACTACACCTTTGAAACACATAGCAACTCGTTAAAAGTACATTACATGCGTGAGTGGTTGTTAGCACTAACGGTTAGCCAGGGCCGGTTCTAGCCCTTTGGTTGCCCTAGGCGAGATTGAGTTTTGCGCCCCCCCCCCCCCCCCAACCACCACGACCACCACTTTTGCCGTGCGAAATACCAGTACTGTTTTCAGCATCTGTTAGTGCTTCATTGAGTTGTGTTTACAGTTCCACAAAGAGTGCTGTGCGGTGAATTGTGCCTACAGTTGTGCAAAGTGTGTTACAAAATTGCAAATTGAGAGCAAAGCAGTGTTTGTTCTTTTAGTTTTGTGAACTCAGTGAGTGGATTTGCGATAAGTATTAATAGTTTTAGAAATTGTGCTATAAGAATCAAGGGTTGTGTTTAAGCATTCAGAAAAAACTGTAACTTAGCATGAAGTGATGCATAGACAACAAATACCAGAATAGGTTTCAGAACCTTTTCTTATTTTAAATAATTTATTACACACTCAAAGTTAGGACTGTGCAAAAACACTTAACCATCTGTAAGGACACTTAGGTAAAGTATAACTAATAAACTGGATTTTGATGATTATTTGTACATCCCTTTTGAATACTCAATGCAGATAATCACTACAAAATATTTCATTTATATTAGTATCCCCCACCCATTCTCAAGCTAATAATATAGCACATAATTCTGCTGCATATATACTGAGATAATTAGATGTTCTTTTTGAAATAATCTTTGTCAGGAATGACCACTGCTATACTAGTTGCTTCACTCTTTGTCTTTTTATTTCCATGTAGCTATGTCTACTTGTATTGTCTTTTACTTTCCTGTATCTGTTTATTCACTTGTGTGTAAATGCACCCCAGCAATCAAAAAAAATTGTTATGAGAAATTTTACCCACTGCTGCTTTTTGTTTAGATGCTGCTAGCAGAGCTGGAGAAAATAAAAACTAAGCAGGTTGATGCAGCATAAGAGCCCCCATCACTGACAAGTTCATTTGTGAAACCAACAAAAGATGATGCCATCAATCTCTCATTCAGTCGATTTTCAAAAAGACCATGAAATCATTTTATTAGTAATTGCTTATATTACATAAGCACAACAATTTTGTTTACATGCATGTTCTAGATTTTATTCTTTCAGCTTGGGTATTTTTTTTAACTGCCAACAGGTGAGCTCTAAAGGTAAAGTCATCTTCATGTCCTGGGGGTGGGAAGTGAGGGTAGTTCACGCGTGACGTCACGCGTGACGTCAGCGCTACATCCGGGCACTGTGGTTGGCAAAAAACAGAGCTGCTCTCGTCTACAACATGACAAAACGGGTGATTTAGAGCGTACTTTTACTTCGTTTATTTTTGGAATCTAAGCAATGCCTACGACTTGTTGTGCTCCCGGTTGCACAGAGAGGCATTCCAAATCGTTGGATGTACGTTTCTGTCGTTTACCGAAGGAGGAAGGACGAAGAAAAAAATGGATATTTTCAATGAAAAGAGCGCAGGCAGACACTCCCAATGGACTGGGGGAGCCATCATTCTACAACAGAATTTGCAGTCTACACTTCATCTCCGGTAAATACAACTTAATTCTGCTCTAGTCATTGTTCTACTTAAATAGCGGCGGAGGGGAGGTGGCGATCGCTACACGGGCCGGAGAAGCGGCCCGTGTAGCGATCGCTACAGCAGCCGCCGCAGCAGCTTCAGACAGCAGCTGCTGCTGCTCCATTACGCCCCGGTTCACGGGCGCTAGTACTTCTGTGTTTACGCTGCAATGTCGCCGACACCTCCACCCATTTTAACAAGACAAAAACACCAAAATAATCCATAGTAAACAATGTTTTTTTATCCTACCGGGCGGGTCTTCCTCTGCTGAGACGCGGCCTGTGTCCGACGGCGCTTTGTGCTGTTGCACAAACATGTGAACAACATCCATCCATCCATTTTATGACCGCTTAATCCCTCATGGCGTCGCGGGCATTGCTGGAGCCTTTTTCCTGATATAAAATAATTGTAGCCGTCCAGTGGTTTCAGGGGCTTTCATGCTCTCTCGTCTGTACTGGCCTGCCGTGTTTATAAGGCAGCTGTATATGTCGTGGTACGGAGCACTTGGTCAGCATTTCACAGACTCGCTCCGTCCCTTCAGGCTTTTGCTGTGTGGATCTGGTAATCTGATACCATCAACCATCAACTTACTCTTAAAACGATCTTGTGATACGTTATCTAAAGAAGAAAAATACGTGGAGAACTCGTCAGTTTCTCTGTTTGCGTCCGCCATTGTGTTCGTCTTTTGCCAACCAGTCCGGCGCGCATGCGCCAAAAAACCCGCATCAAAACAATAACAATGAACTGGTCTTAGTGTGCAGCTGACTGCACACGAGGGTATCACAACCCTGGTATCTTTGCCTAAATAGTCCCAACACCATCTCACAAATTGTCTATAGGCTAAATGCTTATACTGTTGCTTGTATTAGGACCAAGCAACCTGCAATGTCCAAGCATTTAGACACACCGCTTCCATACCAGGATGGTCTGTGTCAGGGATTTCTCCATCCATCTCCTCTCTGGCTTCTTCAATCTTAGCAAAAACCAAGCCGATTTCCTGGCAACAGATGCACTCTCTCACAGAATCCATTATTGGCATTGAGAACAGGAACACCTAAAAAATAAGATTGATTAATTGTATATTTGTATATGAATTACACACCATAACTGATTTACTAAATTCACTATTAATGCATTTATGGTAAGTTGGAAATTGATTTACATTTCAGGAAATATTTAGGCCTCAATATTATTCAGTGTATATTTTTGATAAATTATTTTTGACTTTTGTTATGCTAGTATGTAGGTAGGCTAAATATTAATGTACAGATACTGTTTTTAAAATGTTGTTAATTGATTCTTTATGATAAGTAGCACCTCATCATTGGGCCTAACTAGGCCATGGCATAAATTCATTTTTAGTTGTGAATAAATGCTCATTCATTTTAGTGATACAGTTTGTCCTCATCTCTTTATTTAAGATAAGATAAGATAGACTTTATTGATCTCACAGTGGAGAAATTCACGTGTCACTTCGGCTAAATAAAAGTGACAAAAGACCGATTATCTTGGCGTTTAAAATATCACAAAACAGCGCAAGAAGACCTCGTTTATTTATTTTATAATTTTGTAGACAGCTGCCGATTAAACTAATGTTACAACCTTGATATGATTATATGCGTTGTTTTACCGAAAAATCAATTATAAGCGCCGTGAAAACGGCTGCAATGCGCGCTCCCGACAAAGGGGGGGGGGGGGGATAGATTTTCACAGGGGAACTGAATTTCGCACAACACCGGCATTTTAGTCATTAAATATCTATGGTGCCTAAAAGAAAATGATGTCAACATAGGAAAAAATATTTGAACTGTGTAGTTAAAAGAAAAAAACGTGTCCTACCATTCATGTAATCTCCCAACGTCCAATCTCCACTCATTGTCCGACTCGCTGCTGTTCGTCTGCTGCCTTCTCTTCATCTGAAACGTCTGGGTCGAACATGTGAGGCTCCAGACAAAAATATTCTTCCTCCGATACATCAGAATGGTCTCCTGGGAGGAATCGCTCGGTTGAAGTCGAAATTTCACTTTCAGATTTCTCGTTTTGGCTCTCGCATGTAGTGCAGTAATCCGCCATGTTGAGATGAACGCTCCCGTTCTGACGTCACGACTTCCGGGTTGGAGGGCGCTTGAAAAGTGATCAGAACCTTTTCCGATTTTCTCTTAAATGTGAAAAAGAAAATAAAAAAATTTGGTGGTATATTTATTTGTTCATATTTTGCTATATATATACGTAAGGTTAAGTCAAACTGATGTACGCTTCATAACCGGTTTAATTCGCTTTTTTTTCTAATTCTATGATTAATGGGAAGTAAGCCTAAGGACGACGCTAGAGGGCGCCCCCAACACATTTGTCGCCCTAGGCAATTGCCTAGCTCGCCTATAGCAATCGCCGGCCCTGCGGTTAGCAGGTGCCAGAGCCCGTCTGAGCGCAGCTTACCTTTGTACGAATGACTGTGTTCCCACTGTTTGCTGGCTTTATGATCTGCTGCTCCTGAACCCATCCATTCGTAAACTGCACATGAGACTCCAAGGATTTGTAGCTCTGGAATTTTTATGAAGTATAGGCGCTCACACCACAAACAAGGTAGCCGAAGACGTCCGATATGCAAAACAGCGGCAGCAAGTTGTCGTCGGCGCTCCATAATAATGATGATTTTGTCAACATACCGGTTCCTGGCTTCTCTATTTAATGTGTCCCAGTAAATTTCAGATCCTTTTCGGGATTTTAACATATTTTTTCTATCTATTCTTTCTCAACTCTACTTCTACGTCTCTTCGTTCAACAACGTTATGTCAGAGGCATTTTAACGTTGCGTTGCCATCAACATGGCCGCCACGTCCCACAATGCGACGCGGATCCCAAGCCCTATAGGGTATTTCCCGCGTGACGTCAGCGCTACATCCGGGTCCCGCTGGTAGGCAAAAAACAGAGCTGCTCTCGTCTACTACATGACAAAACGGGTGATTTAGAGCGTACTTTTACTTTGTTTATTTTTGGAATCTAAACAATGCCTACGACTTGTTGTGCTCCCGGTTGCACAGAGAGGCATTCCAAATCGTTGGATGTACGTTTCTGTCGTTTACCGAAGGAGGAAGGACGAAGAAAGAAATGGATATTTTCAATGAAAAGAGCGCAGGCAGACACTCCCAATGGACTGGGGGGCATCACACTACGACAGAATGTGCAGTCTACACTTCATCTCCGGTAAATACAACTTAATTCTGCTCTAGTAATTGTTCTACTTAAATAGCGGCGGAGGGGAGGTGGCGATCGCTACACGGGCCAGAGAAGCGGTAGCAGCAGCAGCCGTTGTCTGAAGCAGCAACGGCGGCGGAGCAGGCAGCGGCTGCTGCGTAAACACTACACGGGCCGGAGAAGCGGTAGCAGCAGCAGCCAAGCAGCAGCGGCTGCAGCTGCTTCAGACAATAGCGGCGGAGCAGGCAGCGGCTGCTCCGCCCGATCACGGGCTGCGGCAGCAGCAGCCAGCAGCTGCTGCGTAAACACTACACGGGCCGGAGAAGCTGCTGCTGCTAGCCGCAGTAGCGGCTACAGCAGCTGCTGCTGCTATTACGCCCCCGTTCACGGGCGCTAGTATTTCTGTGTTTACGCTGCAATGTCGCCGACACCACCACCCATTTTAACAAGACAAAAACACCTAAATAATCCGTAGTGAAAAATGTTTTTTTTTTTAACCTACCGGGCCTCTGCTGAGACGCGGTCTGTGTCCGACGCCGCTTTGTGCTGTTGCACAAACATGTGTGAACAACATCCATCCATCCATTTTCTGACCGCTTAATCCCTAATGGCGTTGCGGGCGTTGCTGGAGCCTTTTTCCCGATTTAAAATAATTGTAGCCGTCCAGTGATTTCATGGCTTTCGTGCTCTCTCGTGTGTACTGGCCAGCCGTGTTTATAAGGCAGCTGTACGTCGCGGTACGGAGCACTTGGCCAGCATTTCACAGACTCACTCCGTCCCTTAAGGCTTTTGCTGTGTGGATCTGGCAATCTGATACCATCAACCATCAACTTACTCTTAAAACGATCTTGTAGTACGTTATCTAAAGAAGAAAAATACGCGGAGAACTCGTCAGTTTCTCTGTTTGCGTCCGCCATTGTGTTCGCCTTTTGCCTACCAGTCCGGCGCGCATGCGCGAAAAACCCGCATCAAAACAATAACAATGAACTGGTCTATTCCTCCCTCTTCAAGTTTCTAACCTGACAACAGCCAGCTGCATGTTTCGCTCCGCCTAGCTCCACTCACATACATCTGGGACACCGCGATAGGAATTGCCTTTACTGAAGGCTGGGCCTTATCAAAACTCCTTGCATATGATTGGATAAGCCACTTGTCTGTCATCTTTATCGACGTGCTATTTCAACCACTCACACCGAAGCTAACCCGTGACGCTGATGAGACCGACACAGGAAAAAAAAAACTTTTTATTTTTATTTTTTTTTATGTGTTTGCGGCTCTAGTGGCACGCATTTTATTGACAGTGAGCTGACAGGAAGAGGGGGGAAGACAGGCGGAGAAGCGCCGCGGGTCGGAGTCGATCCCGGGCCGACCGCGTTGAGGACTAAAGGCCTCCTTATATGGTTAGCGCTAACCGCTAACCGCTCCGGGGCGCGTCCGCGCTGCGCGTCCGTGGACGCGCCCCGGAAAACAAAACTTGTCAAATCCGGTCGGGAGAAGGGCGAAAACATGGTTTCCACCAACAAAAGCCTTCAGAGGCGTTCTCTGATGTTCTTTTAATGAAACAATATCAGATAGATTGGACAACACAGAAGAAATAGCAGCATCAATGCAACGCTTGCTTCCTCGATGCGAGCCGCCATTGTTGTTGGAATCTCACGGTAACTTCTCCACTACGTCACATCCAGGAAACACCCGCCCTGCGTCCTGATTGGCCAGACCATAAATTTGGTTGGGGAAATCACTTTGAATGAGCGGTGTCCCAGATGTATGTGAGTGGAGCTAGGCGGAGCGAGACATGCAGCTGGCTGTTGTCAGGTTATCAAGTTTCTGCTCCGCTTAGAAACAGCACGGGATGGAACGTCACTGTGATATTCTGGGGTCGGAAGAAGTTAGCAGAGGGAATGTGGAGACGAAGTCTTTTTTAATGGTGGAACGCAGGGAAAACAGACAGCCACTCAGTACAGCTTTCTTGCTAACTTAACGCTAATAAGTTGGCCTACTAAGAACTATACCTAGAACAGGTATATCTGCATTTCTACCACTAGGGGCAACAAACCACTCTATTACATTCCTCCCCTTTTAGATTTCTACTGCAACTAAATAGTAGGGAAAGATGCATAACAACAGCAAATAAAATTTCCTACTGCCTTACTAAGAATTTAACAATTTAACTGTACTTACTGCCTTATTACTTCAAAAATCAACTAGCAGTAACTAATCATACAATACACATTTTCAAAGATTCAGTCTCTTTGGAGGAACTCTGTGCCGCACCGGGTATCTGCGCTCCGCTGATGGGCTTTGGGTTGTTTTAGGGGTTGATACTGAAGGTTCTTCTGTTGTCTGCCCAGGTGATGCAGCAGGTAACGGTGGTTCTGTTAGTGTTCCTCTCGGACTTCCTGGCACAAAACAGTCTCTGATCTCTTCAGGTTCCTCTACGAGCACTGGGGAAAACATAACTGGAGATTTCTCCACAGCTTGTTTCCATGGTAACATGTGGTCAACATGTATGGTGCGCGTTCTCTGTCCGTCTTGTATCCGATAAGTGACGCTTCCCAACTTCTTCAGAACTGTTCCACAAGTCCACTTCACAAATCCTCCTCTGAAGTTTCGGACACGAACAGTCTCTCCTTCAGAAAAAACACGTAAGAATGGAGCTCTGCGATCATGATGTCGCTTTTGCTTGAACTGCTTCTGTTTAATGTGTTGAGCAAGTTCAGGTTTGAGAAGACTGAAACGGGTTCGGATCTGACGTTTCAGGAATAACTCTGCTGGTGTGCAACCTGTCACAGTGTGCGGTGTACTGCGATACATGATCAGGAAGTTTGCCAAGCGATGACTGAGTGGCAATGTGGCCTTCCCATCTGCCTCCAGTACATTTTTCATCAAAGATCGTTTCAGGATTTGTACTGACCTCTCTGCTGCTCCATTTGATGCAGGGTGATATGCCGGAACAGCTGTGTGACGGATTCCATTTAACTCCAAAAACTGGCGGAATTCTTGTGACACCAGCTGAGGTCCATTGTCTGAAACAAGTTCTTCTGGAAGCCCATATGCAGAGAATAACCTTCTCAAGATTTCAATGGTATTCTGTGATGTGATAGATGTCATCGGGAAAACTTCCAACCATTTTGAATGACTGTCAATGACCACTAAGAAATACTGTTTGTCCCTTTCAGCAAAATCAATGTGAATCCGTTGCCATGCTCTTTCTGGCCACTTCCACGGATGGAGTGGTGCAACCCCTGGCAACTTCTGCACAGCTTGACAGATTTGACAGCTTTGGACCAGTTCATGTATGTCACCATCACACCCTGGCCACCACAGGTAACTGCGGGCGAGAGCTTTCATACGACATATGCCTGGATGTTCATGATGCAGGTCTTTCAGCACCTTCTGTCGGTAACTTGGTGGAATGACAACACGTTGTCCCCAAAGAACACATCCTTGTTCTGCTGACAGTTCATGTCTGCGAATGAAATATGGTTTAAGTGTTTCATCCTGAACATAATTTGGCCACCCATTCATGGTGTAGCTCCATACTCTGCTAAGAAGCAGATCTTTCATAGTTGCTTTCTCAATGTCTTTTGCTAATACTGGTAATTCTTCCACATGAGAGAAGTAGAAGATGCTTTCTTCTTCTGCGGTGTTGTCTGGTGAGTTCCGCGGTAAACGTGACAACGCATCCGCATTGGCATGGTCAGCTGATCTTCTATATTCAATGTCATAGCTATATGCCATTAGAATAAGAGCCCAGCGTTGCATCCTCAAAGCAGCAAGTGTTGGCACCGCTGACTTTGGTCCCAGTATAGCCAACAATGGCTTGTGATCTGTTATGAGTGTGAATTTCCTTCCGTACAGATATTTGTGGAATTTCTTGACTCCAAAAATGATAGCAAGAGCCTCTTTCTCTATTTGGGCATACTTCCGCTCAGCATCGGTTAACGTTCTTGATGCAAATGCCACTGGCCTTTCCTCTCCGTTTTCCAAGATATGAGAAATGACTGCACCAACCCCATAAGGTGATGCATCACAGGCTAATTTCAATGGCAGGTGTGTGCTATAATGCACCAACACTTTGTTCTGCAGCAGTAGTCTTTTTGCATCTTCAAATGCTTGTGTACAAGCTGTAGTCCAAATCCATGTTTCATCTTTTCTCAACAGGTTGTGGAGAGGCTGAAGGATGGTAGATGGATTGTTTAGAAATCGACTGTAGTAATTTAGAAGACCCAAAAAAGACTTCAGTTCAGTGACATTTGTTGGTTCTGGTGCGTTTGTTATGGCTGCAACCTTTTCCTCCATGGGGTGCAGTCCATCCTTGTCAATCCTGTGTCCCAAATATTCCACACTGCTCTGAAGAAAACGACACTTTGCAAGCTTAACTCTCACACCATGCTTCTCCAGGCGTGTGAGAACTTCTTCCAACCTCTGTAGATGTTCCCTCTCCGATGAAGCAGTGATGAGAATATCATCCAGAAAACATGTCACATGATCCATCCCTTGGAAAATCTGATCCATCACCGACTGAAAAAGAGCAGGAGCACTGGATACGCCATAGCTGAGGCGACTGTACTTGTACAGACCTTTGTGGGTGTTGATAACCAGATACTTCTCTGACTCTTCATCTAACTCCAGCTGCTGGTAGGCATGAGAAAGGTCAAGTTTACTGAATGATGTTCCTCCTGCCAAAGTAGCAAAAAGGTCTTCAGCATTAGGCAATGGATAACATTTCTCTTCAATGCACTGATTTATGCTGACCTTGTAGTCACCACAGATCCTAATGGTTTTGTCAGTTTTGGGCACCGTAACAATGGGAGATGCCCACTCACTTTTCTCGACCTTTGAAATCACTTTCACCCTTTCCAATCTGTCCAACTCTTTTTCTACCGCTTCCTTTAGTGCATAAGGAACCGGGCGAGCTTTACAGAAAACTGGTGTAGTGTTTGGCTTAATACGAATTTTGGCCTTAAATCCTTTAATGCAGCCTTGGTCCTCTGAAAACACTGCCTGATGGCGTAGGATCACTTCCTGTAATCCTGGTTTTGCATCTTTTTGCACTAGTACCTTGTGTACTGTAAAAATCTGTTCCCAGTTTAGCTGTAGTTTCTTTAACCAGTTTCGTCCAATCAGGGATGGCCTGTTTCCCTGAACAATAATCAGTGGTAAAGTACTCTTTTGTGTTCCATACTGTACAGGTACCACTATACATCCACGAACAGCGATGCTTTGGCCTGAGTAAGACTTCAACTTTAACCCAACCGGTTTTATAGGGAACTGGGTGAGATGTGACTGGTAATACTTGTCACTTATCACTGAAACTGCTGATCCTGTGTCCAGCAACATGGTGGTGTTTTTGTCTCCCAGTAAAACATCCACTGTGTAACCTTTTTCAGTGGAAGCGACAGAGTACACTGAATAAACTCCAAAAAGTTCAGCTTCATCATTTCTGTTTGATGACTCGGTGTCCGTTTCCACATACTGAGTTTGTTGTCTGCTTTTTTTATTCCTGCAAGCACGAGCAATGTGTCCTATTTTTGCACAAACATGACATTGTTCATTCCTAAATCTGCAGTCGCGTGCCGTATGTTTTCCACCACACCGATAGCACGGCTGCTTTGTTGCTGTATCTTTTTTAGACCCCATCCAGCTCTTATTTTTATTTTTTTTCCTCTTTTGAGATCTGTCCCTCTTTTGAGTTCTGGCCTTTCCATCCTCTCTTGGAAAAAGTTGGAACATTTTTCAGTGCATTAACTTGGTGAGTATCATGGTGTCCAGAAAACTCCATAGTATTTTTTGAAGCAAGTTCCATGTTCACGGCAATCTCACACGCACGTGAAAAGGTAAGATCTTTTTCTGTCAGTAGCTTGCGCTGTGCAGCATCCGAGCGCAGCCCACTGACAAAACGATCTCTCAGCGCCTCATCCAAATATTGTCCAAAATTACATGTGGCTGATAACTGCCTCAGGGCAACAACGTAATCTGATACTGGTTCCCCCTCCTTTTGGTTACGTTTTTGGAATCGAAAACGCTCAGCTATCACCACTGGTGTTGGCTTATAGTGTGCTCGTAACACTGCAGTTAGCGCTGCATACTCCATCGTGCTCGGTACTTTCGGAGACACAAGATTCTTTAGCAGCCCATATGTATCTGCTCCGATCACAGAGAGAAAAGTGCAAACAATCTTCTCATCCGGAACATCATTAGCCAACATCCATTGTTCCAAACGCTCCAAATATGACTCAAAATCCTCCTTAGATTCATCATATTCAACCACACGACCCACATGCATAGCCATATTAGCTTCTCGATGCTAAATCTTGTAGCTTCGAAAAAAAATATCATACGGTTGTTTCCCTTACTTCCGTACAAAGTCCTTTGACCGGCTCACTTCTGTCACGCTGTGGAAATCTTTAAAATCCTCGTCGCCAGTTGTGATATTCTGGGGTCGGAAGAAGTTAGCAGAGGGAATGTGGAGACGAAGTCTTTTTTAATGGTGGAACGCAGGGAAAACAGACAGCCACTCAGTACAGCTTTCTTGCTAACTTAACGCTAATAAGTTGGCCTACTAAGAACTATACCTAGAACAGGTATATCTGCATTTCTACCACTAGGGGCAACAAACCACTCTATTACAGTCACTTCCGGTGATCTGCCCAAATATGGGCAAAATGGCCGCCCTGTTCGCAGCTCTGGAGACTCAGAGCTCAGGATGGTGAGAGCTGTGAACAGATCATAAAATTCATAAATTCGTTAAAAATCAACGGTTTGCTCTAAACTTCTGAAAATATTCATGAATCTCGGAGAGTGGTTTATCTAACTGTGTGTTTTTTTTAAATGCCCATTGAAAAAAGCGTTTCAGAGAAAAAAAATATTAAACTTTATAGTCTTGGACATTTGAATTTCAATGTCTTTTAAATAGTTCAAAATCGCCTGGATATTTATCAAACTGAATTCTACGTTTAGTCTGAATATGCTTTACAAATAGTGGCCACTTTTATTGGGATTAAAAACTATTTGTCGAAAATACATCGCTTTTTGCATTTCACAAACTGTGAGAGAATTGTTACACCTTATTCAAGGAATACATCCTGAAAATCTGAAATCGTTACACCACGAAATTGATTTTTGGTAATTTTTTGAAGTTTTCAACGTTTTTTTCACACTTTTGGAAATAGGCCCCGCCCACTTGTTTCAATAAATATTATATTTAATACTTTAGTTAAGGGCAATGTCTGGAAGGGAATGAAGAAGGTTTTGTAAAAATCCGATCAGCCATTCTTGCGTAGTAGATTTCTTGACATCACAGCGCCCCCTAGTGATGGACGATCCTCAAACGCGGGTGACATGTGCAAAATCGTATTTGGACCATGGGTTATGAAGGACATGTCAAAATCTGTTATGGTTTTAGAATAATCAGAAATTACATTTAGAGCTAGCTAGCTAACAATCACTAATTTTAGCGTTACTTTTCGAAAAAGTCAAAATTCAAAAATCCGCCGTGTTAACTTTTTTTATTTGTCCATGACACGATTATATATAAAGTTTTGCACAGATTGCACAAAAAATGAAGGAGGAGTTTAACAAGAAAGGTTTAACCTTTGTAGCCATGTAGCGCGAAAACTAGCTGGGAAACGAAGGGTGTTCCAATTCCCTTTATTTTGCAGAATCATCCAATAAACAAAGTGACATCAATAATAATAATAAATAATTTAAAAACACACGAAAAACAATAGTGTTCTCTGCTCACAGAGCAGACGAACGGCATAGCCGTTCGCCTGCACTGCGGGCTTGGAACCCTAAATATGTGAAAGATTATGTTCAAAAAACTGTTTAATGCCAACAGAAAAATAAAGTGACTCAGTGGTTAGAAACAATGATTCACTTTAATACTTAAAGGCTTTATTTATTGAAAACATGTAATCAAAAATATTAGATTTAGGTCATAATTGTGGTATAAATCTGTAACATCTCATTCAATAAAATACCATAAATTCACATTTCTCTCTTTATTACAGATTTTGCTGCTAAACACATCCTGTAAATTTTAAGTTTCAAATAAAACTATATTGTACAGCTGCATTGTCATTTTTACTGAAATACTAATCAGAGTTGTGGTGATTTTGTTGTTTTGAGGTTATTTACCTTAAAAAATTTAAATTAATGATTAAACATAATAAAACATTCAAAATATGATAATTATCAGATGAGAAAATTACAAAATTAGATGATATTTGTTGTCTCATGTGTGTCTGGACTCAACAAAACGGGTCCAAACAAGAACCGGCTCAAAGAACTGGTTCCACTTTTTAAACCTGGGAATCATTTGACATTTTATTGCTGAGTTCACAGTTTTTGCTGCTAAAAGCAACAAGGAGGAAAAACAGCAAATATTCTGGAGCTGATCAGCTGGTTTAGAAAACAATGTTGAGAAATGAACAAAGCCAACAGAACCAGAACATCAATTCTGAAGGAAAACAAGTGCTGATAATCTCTGAATATTGATTTCTGTGCAGTTTAGACAAAACAACAACGATCAAGAAAATAATCTGCTGGAGATTTAAAAACCAGAATCAAACTCACTGAACCTTCAGTGGATTCTGTCTATTTGGGTTTACAGAACTCAGCAGAACCTCCAGAATAAACCCAAACTCCAGCATGTAGCGGCTGAGTGAAGGTGGTCTGGACTCTGTGGAGGAGAGTCATGGTTTCAGAGACGCTGTAGAAGGACAGAATACCTGCTCTGTGATCCAGGTACACTCCTACTCTGGAGGAACCAGGACCTGAGATGGAGGTCCAGATGTTGTTGTGACCAAATTTATAACCTCCTTGGGAACAATTTAATGCCCAAGATTTGTCATTATATCCAAATCCATATTCATTCCCCATTCCTGTTTTGCTGATATTCTTGTATGCGACTGCTACAGAAGCTTGCATCCCTCTCCACTCCACCTCCCAGTAACAACGTCCAGTCAGACTCTCTCTACTCAGAACCTGAAACCAACCAGTGAATCTGTCTGGATGACTAGAATAAGACTGAGATTTATTCATCACTGTCACCTTCCTGTTTCCCTCTGATAGTAACAGACGACTGTGTGCTGTGTTTGGATCCAGTGTGATTTCACATGAATATCTCAAGAATCCAGCTCTGCTCTTTGGTTCTGGTTCTGACAGTGAAACATCCACCTCAGTGAGTCTCAGTGAGATGTTTGTCCATGCGTCTCTCAGGATGTCCTGTAGTTGATCTCTGAGCTCTGACACAGCTGCTGTCACATCCTCAAAGTAGCTCAGAGGACGGATCTTGATGCTGGATGAGTGTGTAGACTCACTGAGTGCTGACAGTGAGGGGTAGTTGTGGAGAAACTGGTTGTGATCCTCTGTGTCTGAGAGCTGCTTCAGCTCAGCGTCTTTCCTCTTCAGCTCAGTGATCTCCTGCTCCAGCTTCTCCTGAAGCTCTTTGACTCGACTCCCTTCAGTTTCCTGCTGGGATCTGATCTGCTGCTTCACATCAGAGCTTCTTTTCTGGATGAGACGGATCAGCTGAGTGAAGATCTTCTCACTGTCCTCCACTGTTTTATCAGCAGAGTGCTTGATGGCCTCCAGCTCCTGTTGAAGCAGCTTCACATCTTTCTCTCTGTCCTGGATTCTCTGCTGGATGTTTTCTCGTCTCACCTCCAGCTCTCTCTGCCTCTCAGTCCTTTCTGCTGCAGCTGACACTGTGTCGTGGCCTTTAGGTTCATCCTCAGGGCAGAGATAACAGATACACTTCTGATCAGTACGACAGAACATCTTCATCACCTCATCATGACGAGAGCAGATGTTCTCCTGGAGGTTCTTGGAGGGCTCCACCAGCATGTGTTTCTTAAATGCAGCTGAATCATAATGAGGCTGAAGGTGTTTCTCACAGTAAGAGGCCAGACAGACTAAACAGGACTTGATGGCTTTCAGTTTTCTTCCAGAGCAGAAATCACAGGCCACATCTTCAGGTCCAGCATAGCAGAGATCAGCAGGAGCAGCTTGGAGTCCAGTCTTCTTCAGCTGCTCCACTAAAGCTGCTAACATGGTGCTTTTCTTCAGAACGGGCCTCGGTGTGAAGGTCTCCCTGCACTGAGGGCAGCTGTGGATTCCTTTGTGATCCTCTCCATCCCAGAAGTTTTTAATACACTTCATACAGTAGCTGTGTCCACAGGGAATAGTCACCGGATCCTTCAGTAGATCCTGACAGATCGAACAGGACAAGGTTTCTCGGTCCAGCTGGTTCTGCTCCATTTCTCCTCTCGGTCACAGTGACTGTGTGAGTTTCATTTCCTGAAAACAGAATCAGCTCTGAGCTCTGATCTACGAATCACGTGTCAGAGCAGAGAGGCTGCAGCCAATCAGCTTTCACCTCCAGCAGATGTTCCTCCACCAGCTTCAAGGTGTGTCTGAGAGCAGGAAGAACAGGGAGGGTTATCAGGTTTTACAGTCTGCAGAATAAGGAGCAGAGGTCGCATTTATAAAGCTTGCGTACACACAAAATGGGCCTGAAACGTGTGAATCCCCCTTTCCATGCAAAATTCAGATCTATGAAAAAAAAAAAAAAAACTTGAGGAGAAAATGTTTTTGGTCCTCACAGCAGCTCTGACCCAGGCTTATACTCATTTTAGAGACGGAGGAAATTGGCAACACAGATGCCAATTGTGTTGAGTTGCAGCCAAACTGCGTCATGATTCCTCTCAGACATTTAATTTCACTCCATATCAGACTTTAATCATAGATCAACTTCATCATAAGCTTTCAAAATCACAAAAGGACCTTTAAATAAATCACATAAAAATGCCCATAAGCCAACTTAAATTTGTTAAGTCCACAGAACATCTTAGAGTTTTCTACCATCACTTTCCCCAATTATTACCAGGGTGACGTGTTCCATAGATTACCAGATTATTGTGAAAAGGTGTGCAGCAATAAATTGCTGTAAACGGTCAAACACACTCATGCGTAATGCTGAGGATGCATTGGCACTGTTGGAAGACCTTGGATGAGGGAGAATTAGGAGGAAATGCATTCTCAGGGATCAAATATTTCCTGGTTAATGATGATGACTGGCCTTTATACCGCTTTAGACTCTGAGCTTTACATTCTGCCATAACCTGCAGGGGAAAGAGGCTACACCCGCCTCCAGGTGCTGAAAGGCAGCTCTCCAACCCCAGAGCACAGAAGAGGTGACCATGCAGATGGGCACCGTTAAATACCGGTACCGACTCCCAGATGTCGGGGATGGGTATGGTACCCATACTTGGTTCAAATGTGAAAGCCCAGACCGTAGACATGTTGGCTTTAGCATTGACCTGCCATTGTACTGCATTCAGGGAGTGTTTGGACTAATGCAGTCACACAAGTAGTACAACATCGCCGGACATTTTACTTATCGGAAAGCGGCCCATATTTAGAGAATACTTACATCTTTTGACAGATATCAGACGTGCCGATTTATCCTCTATCACTGGTAATTAAAACAAAACTACTACCATCAAATTAAAATAGCATTAGAGTCAACACAAAGTATTTTAATACCAAGGCATTCTGCTCACCCTGGATTTCACGGTAAATACCCAATCTACCAAGTAACTTTCACTTTAAAGGTGATTTTGGTGCATTAACATCCTAAACCAAATTCTAAACTATCTTTTTTTATGTTTCCTTCAATCGAGCCCGAAAGAATTAGCAAACTAGATGCTAATGGACAAAACAGCCTTTAAAGCTTTGGATCTGCACTGCTCACTATATTGCTATCACAGAATCTGACTAACTTTAATATTTATTGGACTATAAGTCACACTTTTTTACCTAGATTGACAGATCCTCCGACTTATAGTCAGGTGCAACTTGTATAT
Organism: Fundulus heteroclitus; assembly: GCF_011125445.2. NCBI lineage: Eukaryota > Metazoa > Chordata > Actinopteri > Cyprinodontiformes > Fundulidae > Fundulus > Fundulus heteroclitus. The sequence goes on from NW_023397307.1 coordinate 1,090,336, forward strand.
CAATTTTAAATGGTAATGGTAAATGTTATGTTTGGAAGCCAGGACGAGGTTGAAGCTCACGTAGGCAAATAGCTCTTAACAGCTTTTATTTAGAACTCGTTCAGCAGACCAGTAACATCTTGTACATTTTTTCATTCCACTTCTCCTCTCCTTTCATTCTCAACTCGTACACCACCTAGTGGTAGACACAACATTCCCCTCTTACTTGAAAAGCTTGCATGTACCCAAGACTGAACATCAACCTCATTTAACAGTTTGTATGTCATAAGTAGAACTTTAGCTGAAATCAAAGCAGGTGGTTACTTAAGCCAACAAAGCCAACCAAATATATTCAGCAACCCTGTACTTTTAACACTTGAAGTTACTATAAAACATAATTACCAAATGTAGCCATTGAAAAATAAAATCCAGGTGTTTGAAACATTTTGTACCATGAGAATTGGTTCACCTGTACCTACAACATGTAACACACACTCATTTATATACTCATTTACTCATTTTTAGCTTGTTTGAAAGTCCTTGAACCACACTGGTTGAGCAGCAGTTCTAACACTTTTCCTTTGAACCCCTAGGTCACTCTTTTCTGGTTCTGTCATTTTTACATGGAACACCTGCAGAGTATCGTGAAAGTCTGGCAGCATTCCACCTTTTATTGTCACTGAGTACATAAGTACTTCCTCCAATCTGCTTTTCAACACAGCGGTGGAGTAAATCTAGATGAGCCTTTGCGAACATGATGAGGTCTTCTTACCCTCACCATATCTCCAGGTTTGAATGTTGGTGTCTTAGCTCCACGGTGCTTGTCAGTATACTGTTTAGACCTCTCTTGTTTCTGTTTAACTGTTTCTCGTACAGTAGTGCATTTTCTGCTTTTCTCTGAACCCGGAAAGACATTCACTTTTGTTTTCATTCCTCCTGTTGTGCAGTAGTTCTGATGGAGATATTCCAGTTGTGTTATGTGGCGTTGCTCTATCGTTTTGTAGGAAATCAGTCACTGTGGTTTTCCAGACTTTCTGCATGTGTTCAGCAGTTACGAATGTCTCCTTAAGAACTCTATTCCATCTTTCACAGCACCATTGCACTGTGGATGGTACACACTTGTACGAAGATGAGATATTCCCCTCTCTCTGAGAAAATCTGCAAAAGAGCTGGTAAGAAATTGTGGCCCATCATCAGTGACTATGTAATCAGGGTTCCCCTCTCTGCTGAAAATAGAGTGCAGAAATGTGATAACAACATCAGTCGTTAAAGCGTGAGCAAATGCTACTTCTGGCCATTTACCGTAATAGTCCACTAATGTTATAGCGAATCTACATGAAGAAGCAGCAGTTTCAAAGGGACCCACAATGTCCAGAGCAACTTTCTCCCACGGTCTGTTCGGCAGTTCAATAGGCTGTAGAGGAGCAGGAGCAGTTTGAGCAGATTTGTCGTTCATTTGGCAAGTCGTACATGAAGAAATAACAGACTGAACCATTTTGTCCATCTGGGGCCACCAGTAGAGATCACAAAGTCTCTGTTTTGTGCGTACAACGCCTTGATGTGTTTCATGTGTGAATGACAGTAGCACGTAAAGCAACAGGAACGATGTATCGATGTTAACCTCTCATGACCAGATCCTGAGATGCAGAAAGTTCATTTGTGATGTGGAAGTATGGTATTAAGACAGGGTCCACATCCTTCTTGCACTTTGGCCAGCCTTTCTCTATCTGTCCACGGAGAAGTGTGAGTTCATGGCATTGTGAGGAAGCAGAAGTGAACTCAGCAACAGACAGAGCCGACACCACGGCTGCAACCATGTCAGGTTCATCAATAGCGTACCGCGCACGTGACGTCACCGTCTCAAGAGCAACGCCCCTTTTGCCGCTTAGGTAGGACATACAGGTAGAGAACGCCCGTAGCAACCAGCTATTATACGCGCAACAGAAACAGCGATATGACCGACTATACAGCCGTTAAACTTTCCCAAGACGATGTCCCAGGCGCACGGTTTACTGGTCGCACTGTGGAAGAACACACCAACCTTCAGCTCAAACGATGGCTTGAGTGTCGAGGGCTTAAAAAGACCGGAAAACGGGCCGAGTTGATCGAACGGTAAGCTTTGGGTTTTTTTTCCTGCGCGGCGGTCATGGCGTCGTCGGCCGTTTTTTTGTTTGTAATCACCGTCCAGGGATCGGTATATGTTTAATGTTTGTCTTATTTGAAATGTTTTTGAGTAAGCTATCCTGGTAGCAGGGTATCATGTTAGTGCCTGCTACCATGATAGCCTATATGCTATCATGGTAGCAGGCGCTTTATTATTAATATGTCGGCCACCAAAATACTCTTACCTGTTCACTACTTGATGTCGCTGGAATTGGGTCAGGATGTTCTTCGGTTGGGCCCTTTCCTCCAACAAAATGCTTGCTACATATGTAGGTGAATTTGGTAACTTTTTCCGGGTTGAACTGTTGTGTAGGCCGACCGCACCGGTGAACCCAGCGCACACATTTCTCCTTGGCAGTCTTGAAGAAAACATCCTTCATATGCGGCCGATCAGCGTACCTCGAGTCGCTGTTGCACGTTCCATAGTTTAAAAACCATGGTCTTAGATTTGGAAAAAGCAGTCGTTTACCGAGTAAAACCAAGGGTAACGCACGTCTCTTTTACAGCGAAACAGCGGCGGACTATGCAAACTTGCCCTACTGCGTACCACGTGATGTGACGTCATCGTGACGTTACGTTTCTAAAAATAGCTCGCTCGCGGTACGCTATAGGAGTAGAGTCCATAGGGAGCAGCAACCATGACAAACAGTCTGCAGCCTGATTTTGTGATCCAGGCCTGTATTAAAATTAAAGGTGAAGCACAGTAAATGTGCAGACCAGCGTGCGACTCTCATTGCAGCACGCCCAATGCCTTTGGTAGCAAGTAATGTCGTCAGTGCTTGATGATCAGTCCTTAGCATGAAACGTCGGCCCCAGAGATAAGACCTCCTTTTTTCCATGGCCCACACACAAGCAAGAGCCTCCTTTTCCACTGTGGAGTATTTCCGTTCTGCAGAGGTCAGCGTACGAGATGCAAATGCTACAGTTTGTTCAACATCATCTCGGTGTATTTGGGTCAACACACCACCCAGGCCGTAATCTGAAGCGTCTGTGGTGACAATGGTTGGAAGGGATGGGTCAAAAAGAGCCAGAACAGGACTGTTCATTAAAAGGTCTTTTAATTCCCTAAAGCTTTGATCAGCCCTTTCAGTCCATACAAAACCAGACTCAGCAGCTTCTCTCAGCACAGCCCGCATTGGTTCCACTAATGTGACAATTACATCATCCAAGTAATTGTGCACACCAGGCAGTCCTTTAAGCACAGTTCCCATAATTTTGTGGAATGCAGAAGGAGCAGAGGCCAACCCGTAGGGAACACGACAGTAACGGAAAAGTCCTTTGTGTGTAATAAAAGCCGTGAGATCCCTACTGTTCTCATGTAACAGGAGTTGATGGTATGCATATGCCAGATCTATGGTGGAAAAAACACTGGCACCCCTGAGCTAACTTAAAAGCTCATCCATGTGGGGCAAAGGGTGACTGTCGGCAACGATTGCTTTATTAGGTTCCCTCAAGTCAACGCACAATCTTGGTGTGCCCTCTTTCCTTGTTGTGACCACAATAGGTGAAATCCAGGGAGAAGCATCAATGCGTTCGATAATTCCCTCCTTTAACAGCAAATCCAGTTGCTCTGACACAGCGTCTCATACTGGAAAGGGAAGACGGCAAAGTTTTTGCCGAACTGGAACTGCATCCTCACGTACTTTAACTTTGTGCACAAACCCAGCAACACAGCCAATAGAAGCAGAGTCTGTTTTTGTCAACAACACAGGTGCAGCAGAAGAAGCATGTTCAGTGGTTGGAGCACGGATTGAATGGGAGCTAAATGTCCATTTCAGTGCTTTTATCAGATCCATTCCGAGTAATGCAGATGCTCCTTTAACTACATACAAAGAAGCAGAAGCAGCGTTGTCGTGAAGGGTAACTGTTGCTTCCAAACATCCTATTACCCTGTACTTATGGAACCATTGTTTATCCTGCACTTGCTGCTATTGCACTTCTGGTTAGACCTAAACTGCATTTCGTTGCCTTGTACCTGTACCTGTGTAATGACAATAAAGTTTAATCTAATCTATTACAGGAATATCCTCCTTCAAGTAAGTGACTAGTTTCACCTGAGGTGCAGAGAGATGACACTCAGGAAAATGTCTGTTGTACAGAGTCTCTAGTATGATAGGAACAGATGATCCTGTATCAATCAGTAATTCATAATCAGCAGACTCACCCGACGCAGCTTTAATGTTCACATTGCAAAACAGTCTATCAGTAGTGTTAACTTCATTTGCAGTTAACATGAGCACAACCACTTCAGGCATTACTTCCTCGACTTGTTTAGCTGAGTGGCAAACTTTAGAAAAGTGTCCAGTCTTACCACAGCTGTTGCATCTTGCCGCGGCTGCAGGGCAGCTTCTTGCATTCGTCAGCTGATTTGTCAATCCACAGCGGTAACAGGTGCGCACTGTCTACCGCGCAGTACGCGTGTGGCTATTTTTAGAAACAGCTTGCCGTTTTTTTCCTTGCATTGAGCAGGTCCGCGCTGGGCAACCGTGTGAACAGCAGTAGCTCCGCTGAGGAGTTTGGACGACTAAAGAGCGTGTTACACTTGACAGGCCAGCGTGACAGTGCTGTCCAGCATTAACGAACATTCCAGTAAAAGCCTGATTCTTACCTCCGGTTCATAAGACTTCTCAATCAGCTGATCCCGCAGCATCTCGTCCTCCAGGGTTTCATAAGCACATGTGATAGCCAACTCACGTAAAGCAGCCATGTATTGAGGCACAGTCTCATCCACCTTCTGCGTTCTCTGTCGGAATTGGTGTCTCGCCACGACAACGTTCACCTTCGGTGCAAACTGTAGTTCCAACGCCGTCATTGTATGAAGTGCCGGCGTTAGGCAAGGTGTAAAATAAACGTCCCTCAAAGCCAAGTGCATGAATTAGCAGAGCACAGCGTCTAGCATCGGACCAGGAATTGCCAGTAGCATGAATAGCCATTAAGTAGTTATCAAACATTTTCCGCCACATGGAAAACGGGACAGCAGGTTCTCCACTGCAGGGATGGGTACAGATGTCATGGTCGCCAATTGTTATGTTTGGAAGCCAGGACGAGGTAGAAGCTCATGTAGGCTAATAACTCTTAACAGCTTTTATTTAGAACTTGTTCAGCAGACCAGTGATGAAGATCGGGTTTTACCGGCTTGCTGTTACATGTCTATTGAAAACCCATCTTTCCCAGTTCCGGATTTGGTTGCAAGTGAGAAGATCGAGAGGTAGAACAGTTTAAATGCATATTTAATTCATAGAAATTAAATATGGAGACAGAGTACATTCCCATACAAGATGTTTTCTCACCGCGGTGGAGAAGTCTGTCTAATCTTTAAAAAGTCTGAACACATCTTTTTAAGGGTGAGACCATCCCATGTTTTTTGGAGGAGGGGATAATCTGTTTTGAACAAAGGATACCTCTTTCTGACCCACCCCCTCAGCAATAAAACTCCATGTTTATCTTACTCTGGAGCAGGGAGGGACAGACACCACTCTGCTTTCCTCAGTAAACCCAACTAAGATATATTTTTTAATTCTTAACAACCCCTCTGTTTTGATCATCAGATTAAACCAATAACTAGGCTAAACTAAGGTTATGTCTTGAAACCCTTAAACAAAATGTATAGTAAGATGTAATACTGTAACCCACTGTCCCCTCTGTTGGCGACTTATGAAATCAAATGAAGTTCAAATGTTCCCCTTAAATGTAAAATAACCCAAGTATAAGCTAAAAAGCTACTAAACCTATCTGAATCTCTAACCTACTAGAATTAAGAAAAGTAAGCACCTTTATCCGAGAGGTGCAAGGCTAAGATAAATGTGCAACTACCAGAAACTATTATATGATCTAAATATGACTTTAAGAGTCCTAACCTAGATTAACATGATGTCTTTTTAGATAACCTGTGAAAGCACTACACTCAGATCAAACCACAGAATAAAAAAATTATCATGCAATGCAGAACCAAGAGTCTAACAATACTAACATTTAACACCTTATGAATATGAAACTTATAAGACATATGCAGTGGTTACAAAACTCTCATTTTCTTTTTTGCACAATGCATTCAATTGTTGTCATGATGTCTTGCATCTCGGAGATGTCTTCTTCTCGCCTTTAAAGAAGATGGTTTAAAGAGTCAGTGTTCCAACCGCAGTCTCCACAGAACTGTATGTTAATCTTTATTAAAAATAAAAAAAACGAAAACAAAATAAACTTCCAGCCGCCCCTCCGTGGGTTGCTCTGCACCTCGAGCTGCCCTCGTTGCTGGATGGCACGGGTGGGTGGCAGTTGAAAACCCTTCCAGTCAGCCAGTCTGACCCGAAGGCTGGCATGGTATTGTTCCCTTGAACCCTCTGTTGCTGGTACACATGGCTCCTGGAATGTGAAGGGCCCCTGACCTCTGGCCCACCACATCTGTCTGTTGGTGACCTCAGCGCGCATCCTTCGAGGTTGGGGGTTGGTGGACTCCCTTCACATACTTGGACTCTCCTAATTTCATGTCTCCTGAAATTTACACGACAACTGTTTAGATATCAAATGTTGTGTGCAACCTGTAATTCCGGAGGTTGACTTCGGTTCCGAAAAGCTCCTTTCAGTCATATGGAATCATATCCTGTAATGAAATTAACTGAACACTCCCACAAGAAACACACTTCACAGCTTCTTCACCCCATGTCCAATTTTGTTTGTGCACAGAATTTTAGCCAATTGTGTTTAGAATTATCCCCATTAATCCTTACCACCTGTCCATTGTTCCATCTCCATCCTATGAGAAACCTATTTTAGAAATGTAATAGTTAATGAGACACTTTATCGCAATTCCTCTTTCCTGACGCTGATTGTCCTACAAAAGAATGCCTGCACAAAAACGTAATACCTCCGGTGGGAATCGCCATGTCTGTGGAATCAAAAATTACTTAATTTAGTCTGAAATCAAAGTACATTTTCCTGTAAGAATGTCAGAATGCTTTTTTGGATTGAAAAATTGCCATAGATTGCACCACTTCACACACACCATTTCTGTAACCTCTATTATTATTTCAGATGTCCACTCTGTGTGCTGCAAAAAATTCCTACTTTTAATCTGAGAGAAAAAGCAAACCCCCATTTTGTTCACCTATCGTTTCATCCAGTTGTTACAAATTCTGATCCGGTTTACTTAACAGATATATGTGGCTTTGAAACCTTAACCAACCTACCTGACACACCAATGATTTTAAACTAAATTAAATATGCATTAAGTTACCCTCTGTTTATCTCCGTTTTATCCATTTTTTTCTAGTTCATATAGTTTTTCTATTTAATTTAACATTCACTTTATTGTCCTGCTTAAACTGTTTAAGCCTTTTTCCAAGAACCCCTCACAGAGAATCTGTCATTGCAGATACGTGGTGTCTGACACTTGCCCACTAAATCTAATTTATGGTTCCGGCCTGTTTTGGGAGTCAACTGAACAAACATTTAGAGCTATGGGTAAGGTCTTTTGTGGGGGGTTTCTTTTTGTTTAAACAAGCGTTATCTGATTTACAACGCAGTTACATACCTCCGTGGGGTCCTGCACAAGAACCCTTCATCCAAATTACTTGTGCCAAGGGCTGATATAAAGTTTAAGATCTATATGACTTTATGATACAGTGTTATCATATAAATGTTTATGTCATATAAATGTTTATGTCATATCCCTCTGCTTGGAACAAAATTAATTTTGTTACAAAACATTAACAAAGAATAGTATTAGTCATCACAGGGAATCAATTGACTGCAAATAATTATCTAAATTGAAGTATGAAAAACACTGCCCTATATCCTGGATTCAGATCACAACATAATGCAATTTCATAATACCACAGATCTGCAAGAAGTCCTTCAAAAGTTGTGTAAGATCAGTGTACCCATTGAAATGATGACAGTAAACTAATTTGCTCACAGCAAGTTGATGTTATGAGATGCTGAATGTTCCAAGGTACTTACATACTGATAAAACATTGGGTGTTACCTGAATAAAACACCTGGTAACGGCAAATTCTGGTGAAAATCTGACATGTTTTAGCAGGCAACAGTTATATTGTACAATAGAAAAATCTCAATACTTGTGAGCTAATAAGAAATAACCTAACTAATTTGTGTAACCTAAAAAGCATGACTCTGCAATGAATAGTATTTGGTGGAAAAACAAGACGTCTCACCCAGAACACCACTGTGCATGCTAGCGAGAGGCCCCCACATCGTAAAAGCTGATAAGAACTCCCAGTCTGTAAATTTATGGCATGCAGCTGTGAGCATGCAGCATCACAGAACCCTAAATGTGAAAAATATCCCCGCCCCAGTGGATTTTCTGCTAATAATTGTGATGGTAAAATACACCTTCTGCTGTCAATTATGAGCAATACGGTCCTGGACATAATAGAATTAAAACTCATGTTTAAAAGGAACATATCAGTTACATAGTAAAAAAAATTTAAGAAACAGTAGTATATTTTTCAGCTGCCTTAAGAAGTTATTACCCAGCTCCAATCCATTTGCCTAGAAGCTCAGAAGTTGGAGACACAGAAAAAAATATGAGAAATCACATCCCATTAAATTTAGTCAGATGTATACTGGTAGAAATAATTGTCTGAATTACCTTAAAAAAAAGTCTGTTATCAGTCTGTGGTCCTTGAGATGGACTCGGACTGACATTTTCAGCAGATCAGGCAGAAAAAAGATTGGAGTTTAGACTTCGCACTCACAGCTTCCATGTGTGGAACTCCACATTTCTTCCCATGTTTTTTTGGAGGAGGGGATAATCTGTTTTGAACAAAGGAACTCTCTGACCCACCCCCTCAGCAATAAAACTCAATGTTTATCTTACGCTGGAGCAGGGAGGGACAGAGACCACTTTGCTTTCCTCAGTAACCCCAACTAAGATATATTTTTTAATTCTTAACACCAGTAACATCATGTACATCTTTTCATTCCACTTCTTTTCTCCTTTCAATCTCTTCTCGTACACCACCTAGTGGTAGACACAACAGTAAGCATTACTAGTCTATAGCCGCAAAAGGGCGCTCTAGGCTTGTGAAAATTGTTGCAGTTGTAATTCAATTCAATAAAATGTTATTTATAAAGCGCCAATTCACAACATGTCATCTTGAGGCTCTTTTAAAGTCAAATTCAATCAGATCCTCCAGGTTGGTCAGAAAGTTTCCTCTCTAAGGAAACCCAGCAGGTTGCATCAAGTCTCTCCAAGCAGCATTCACTCCTCCTGAAAGAGCATAGAGCCACAGTGGACAGTCGTCTGCATTGTTGATGGCTTTGGAGCAATCCCTCAAACTGAGCATGCATGAAGCGACAGTGGAGAGGAAAACTCCCCTTTAACAGGGAGGAGAACCTCTAGCAGAACCAGAACCAGGCTCAGTGTGAACGCTCATCTGCCTCAAAACCACTGGGGGTTAGAGGAGACAGAGCAGAGACACAAAGCACAGAAGCTTACAGTGATCCAGGAGTACTTTCTATGTTAGATGGTGATAGTGGATGATCTGCCTCCCCTGGATGATGTCACAGCTAACAGAACGCCAGACCAGGTGTACCTTCTATGAAGAGAAAAAATGACAGAACAAAAAGTTAAAAGCTGAAATAACAACAAACAATGTAAATTGGAGAGCAGTAGGAGAACTCAGCAGAGTCAGATAAATAAAGCTTGTTGTCCTCCAGCAGCCTAAGCATTTTTTGACTGATATACGGTACTTTATTTGTGAAATTAAAATATGTCATGCTTAGTTTATGATAAAATTCATTAACGTTCTGATATTACTTTTTAAATTGTATTTTTTAACTTCCTGAGAGAATTGCTGGGTTGAGGATTTTCTTTCCCCCTCTCGTGAGATAAAGTTTTGACACCCTGGTCTATGGCTGGACGATAATTCAATAACAATATATATTGATCATTAGACTTATATTGATAATAGAAAAAAGGGTCAATAAAAAAGTAAAAAAAAGTTTTTCCTTCCTTTTGCATTCTAGCCTATCATGTAGGTTAAAATTCCAAAAAATAAAAATAAAAAAAAATTCCAGTCATCATATCTTCCCAACCAATCACAACACAGACCCAGGAAAGCTCCGCCCCCCTTCAAAGAGTTCAGAGAGCACGCGTTCTTTTTTTCTTTAGTAAAAACTTGCAGTTTTGGTAAAAAGTTGGTTGATTAATGGGTATTCAAGGGTTTGAATTCAGTGTTTGTGTGTACTGTATCTAAAAATACAGTACAGATACCTAAAATACAATGGGCAGGGCTGCACTTAAAAGAAATTATCGATATTGACCCATATGATTTCTTTTTTATCGATATGCTTTTTCTTCTGTATCGCCCCGCCTACCCTGGTGTCCACAGTCGGGACCAGTGCGGCCTTTGATTTTAGTGTAACAAGTATTTCGTGTCTGCAGTGTTAAAACTGAAGAGGAGGCCATGTACCACTGCTGCTGGAACACCTCGTACTGCTCCATCAAGTGTCAGCAGGAGCACTGGCACGCAGACCACAAACGGACCTGCCGCAGGAAGAGATGAACAGGCCCACGCCTCCCTGGCTCCCTCCCTCTGTCAGTCAGCCAACAACACACATTTCTCTACGGTGTTACTGTACTCGCCCTCCTGGGAACTTTTTGGACCCGATAATTTGCTGTGTGGCGAGTGATTTGCTCCTGTTTTGGTTCTGTTATTTAATGTAGCCATTGTATTTGTTTGTTTTCTCGCAACCCGTGAACTTTTCTCCAGAGCCTAGCTCCACTACGGATTTATGGTCAGATTTTTATGTTTTCTTCTTTTTTTTCTGTATGTTTTCTTTCTGGAAATGCTGATGTTGCGTCAGAGGATGTGTTATTTAAGTCTGTAGGAACATGTGAGCATTAACAGAAAACAGTTTATTACCTTAATTTTTTTTTTTTTTTTAAAGTATTTTTTCTTTCTTACTGTAAATGCAGGAAACCAAGCTGGAAGATTTAAAACGACCTGCAGCTTGAACTAACTCTGCTTTCATGGAGAAAACTATCTGTAGCATACGGAACTGTTGATGATGCTTACAAATTTAAAGTTGTTTTAGGTCATTTTGTTTTCTTTCTTTATAGAAGTTTATGCAGGTGGATGCACCTTTTTTTACCATGTCTACCTACAATTTTATTTTCCTGAATCAGTTATTGGGAACAGGGTCAAAATGTCGACTTTAAAATGAGTTGACAAGGAAATCTTCCATTTGTATAAATGATATAATTATGCACCTGTTTGGGTTCTCCTGATGACAATAATGTTTTATGAGTGTGAAATTAAAGGGAAGGTTTATAAATTGCTCAAAATTTCTGGAAAAGCTGAATTTTCTCAAGCTGAATCTTAGCATGAAATGGGGAAAACCAATCGATCAATTCATTCAACTTTTCTAACGATATAAAATCTTGTAAAATTGCCAAAAAAAAAACTTCCAGCCTACAATCATTAAACCTACCTGAGAAGATGTGGTGCGTCGCCCCGGCGGTCAAAGCTGATGTATATTTTTTCCGGACGTCATCAGTGTCATTTTCTCGTGATGTACGCTCAGAGTTCATCCATCCTTTTGTAACCTGAAGTGACAAGTTGAAGAGAGTTTTTCGCTGCGTTCTGTTGTTGTTGGTGGTCAGTGCCTGTTTTCCTTTCTTCATCTCCCACTGAGGCAACATGCATGTGGATAGCTTCACCGTTCCTTCGTTTTTCATTTCAAATACCATAAATTCACATTATATATCTCTTTATTACAGATTTGGCTGCTAAACTGTAAATTTAAAGTTTCAATTAAAACTATATTGTACAGCTGCATTGTCATTTCTACTGAAATACTAATTAGAGTTGTGGTGATTTGTAATGATTTAGGAGGATATGAACCCGGTATTCAGCTAGACACTTGAGGTAAGCTTAAACAGGATTTATTGAGGGGATGAAGGGTTTGCCAGGCAGACAAAAACAATCCACAAAATGTACAGAGCAGACATCCAAGGTAAAAACAAAAACTGAGGCAGACTCAAAAACAGATCAGACAACCAGATGCACAGGCAGATACAAAAAAGCAGGATGGTTCTTACCAGTGGATTGGTGAAATGAAACACGTGTGACGTTCTAGCAGGGAGCAGAGAACTGAGGCAGGTATAAATAGGCAGAGGAACAGGTGAGCAGCGTGAACAACTAATTAATCAGAACAGGTGGAAGTCATCAAGGACGGGGGAGTGACTGAGGGAGCTGACAGGATTAGTGGAAGGGAACAGAATCTAAATAAGGTAAATAGAGAACCAGAACTACTACTAAGACAGGACTAAGAACATAAATAACCACCAAGACTAAATAATATGCCAGGGTAAACTAAAATACACAAGCTATAATACAAATCAAACAAGACAGAACCCAAGACAGAAAGGTATACTGACTAATAAAATAACAAACATAAAACAAAACCCAGAATATGACAGTGATTTTGTTGTTTTGAGGTTATTTACCTTAAAAGAATTTACATTAATGATTAAACATAATAAAACATTCAAAATATAACAATTCTCAGATGAGAAATTTACAATCTTAGATGATACTTGTTGTCTCATGTGTGTCTAGACTCAACAAAAAGGGTCCAAACCAGAACCGGATCAAAGAACTGGTTCCACTTTTTAAACCTGGGGATTCATTTGACATTTTATTGCTGAGTTCACAGTTTTTGCTGCTAAAAGCAACAATGAGGAAAAAACAGCAAATATTCTGGTGCTGATCAGCTGGTTTAGAAAACAATGTTGAGAAATGAACAAACCCAACAGAACCAGAACATCAATTCTGAAGGAAAACAAGTGCTGACGATCTCTGACTATTGATTTCTGTGCAGTTTAGACATATAACAACAATGATCAGAAAGATAATCTGCTGGAAATTTAAAAACCAGAATAAAACTTACTGAACCTTCAGTGGATTCTGTCTATTTGGGTTTACAGAACTCAGCAGAACCTACAACCAAAACTCCAGCATGTAGCGGCTGAGTGAAGGTGGTCTGGACTCTGTGGAGGAGAGTCATGGTTTCAGAGACGCTGTAGAAGGACAGAATACCTGCTCTGTGATCCAGGTACACTCCTACTCTGGAGGAACCAGGACCTGAGATGGAGGTCCTGATGTTGTTGTGAGCAAATTTATAACTTCCTGGGTAACAATCTAATGCCCAAGATTTGTCATTACCTCCAAATACACATTCATTTCCTCCTCCTGCTCTGCTGATATTCTTGTATGCGACTGCTACATAAACTCTCTCTCTCCTCTCCACCTCCCAGTAACAACGTCCAGTCAGACTCTCTCTACTCAGAACCTGAAGATAATCAGTGAATCTTTCTGGATGACTAGAATAAGACTGAGGTTGATTCATCAATGTCACCTTCCTGTTCCCCTCTGATAGTAACAGACGACTGTTTGCTGTGTTTGGATCCAGTGTGATTTCACATGAATATCTCAAGAATCCAGCTCTGCTCTTTGGTTCTGGTTCTGACAGTGAAACATCCACCTCAGTGAGTCTCAGTGAGATGTTTGTCCATGTGTCTCTCAGGATGTCCTGTAGTTGATCTCTGAGCTCTGACACAGCTGCTGTCACATCCTCAAAGTACGGAGGTAAGATATTGAGGCTGGATGAGTGTGTAGACTCACTGAGTGCTGACAGTGAGGGGTAGTTGTGGAGAAACTGGTTGTGATCCTCTGTGTCTGAGAGCTGCTTCAGCTCAGCGTCTTTCCTCTTCAGCTCAGTGATCTCCTGCTCCAGCTTCTCCTGAAGCTCTTTGACTCGACTCCCTTCAGTTTCCTGCTTGGACCTGATCTGCTGCTTCACATCAGAGCTTCTTTTCTGGATGAGACGGATCAGCTGAGTGAAGATCTTCTCACTGTCCTCCACTGTTTTATCAGCAGAGTGCTTGATGGCCTCCAGCTCCTGTTGAAGCAGCTTCACATCTTTCTCTCTGTCCTGGATTCTCTGCTGGATGTTTTCTCGTCTCACCTCCAGCTCTCTCTGCCTCTCAGTCCTTTCTGCTGCAGCTGACACTGTGTCGTGGCCTTTATGTTCATCCATTAAACAGATAAGACAGATACACTTCTGATCAGTACGACAGAACATCTTCATCACCTCATCATGACGAGAGCAGATGTTCTCCTGGAGGTTCTTGGAGGGCTCCACCAGCTTGTGTTTCTTAAGTGGAGCCACATCATAATGAGGCTGAAGGTGTTTCTCACAGAAAGAGGCCAGACAGATTAAACAGGACTTGATGGCTTTCAGTTTTCTTCCAGAGCAGGAATCACAGGCCACATCTTCAGGTCCAGCATAGCAGAGATCAGCAGGAGCAGCTTGGAGTCCAGTCTTCTTCAGCTGCTCCACTAAAGCTGCTAACATGGTGTTTTTCTTCAGAACGGGCCTCGGTGTGAAGGTCTCCCTGCACTGAGGGCAGCTGTGGATTCCTTTGTGATCCTCTCCATCCCAGAAGTTTTTAATACACTTCATACAGTAGCTGTGTCCACAGGGAATAGTCACCGGATCCTTCAGTAGATCCAGACAGATCGAACAGGACAAGGTTTCTCGGTCCAGCTGGTTCTGCTCCATTTCTCCTCTCGGTCACAGTGACTGTGTGAGTTTTACTTCTGAAAATAGAAACAGCTCTGATTTCTGATCGACGAATCACGTGTCAGAGCAGAGAGGCTGCAGCCAATCAGCTTTCACCTCCAGCAGATGTTGCTCCACCAGCTTCAAGGTGTGTCTGAGAGCAGGAAGAACAGGATTATCAGGTTTTACAGGCTGCAGAATAAGGAGCAGAGGTCACCTTTATAAAGCTTGCGTACGCACAAAATGCGCCTGAAACGTGTGAATCCCCCTTTCCACGCAAAATTCAGATCTAGAAAAAAAAAAAAAACTTGAGGGGAATCCATTTGGTCCTCACGGCAGCTCTGACCCAGGTTTACACTCATTTTGGAGACGGAGGAAATTGGTGACACAAATGGTAAAGTGGTGAGTTGCAGCCAAACATCGTCGTGATTGCTCTCAGACGTTCAATTTCACTCCATATCAGACTTTAATCGTAGATCAACTTCATCATAAGCCTTCAAAACCACAATAGGACCTTTAAATAAATCAAATTAAAATGCCCATAAGCCAACTTAAATTTTAAAACTCCACAGAAAATCTTATAAGGGTTTTCTACCATCACATTCCCTGATTATCACCAGGGTGACGTGTTCCATAGATCACCAGATTATTGTGAAAAGGTGTGCAGCAATTAATTGCTGTAAACGGTCAAACACACTCATGCGTAATGATGGGTACCGTTAAATACTGGTACCAACTCCCACATGCCAGGTATGGATATGGTACCCATACTTGGTTCAAATGTGAAAGCCCAGACCGTCGACATGTTGGCTTTAGCATTGACCTGCCATTGTATTGCATTCAGGGAGCTTTTGGACTAATGCGGTCACACAAGCAGTACAACATTGCCGAACATTTTTACTTATCGGAAAGAGGCCGATATTTAAAGAATACTTACATCTTTTGACAGATTTATCCCCTATCACTGATAATTAAAACAAAACTACTACCATCAAATTAAAATAGCATTAGAGCCAACACAAAGTATTTTAATACCAAGGCATTCTGCTCACCCTGGATTTCACGGTAAATACCCCATCTTCCAAGTAACTTTCACTTTAAAGCAGATTTTGGTGCATTTACATCCTAAACCAAATTCTAAACTATCTTTTTTTATGTTTCCTTCAATCGAGCCCAAAAGAATTAGAAAACTAGATGCTAATGGTCAAAAAACAGCCTTTAAAGCTTTGGATCTGCACTGCTCACTATATTACTATCACAAAATTTGACTAACTTTAATATTTGTTGGACTATAAGTCACACTTTTTTACCTAGATCGACAGATCCTCCGACTTATAGTCAGGTGCAACTTGTATATCAATTTTAAATGATAATGGTAAATGTTATGTTTGGCAGCCAGGACGAGGTAGAAGCTCACGTAGGCAAATAACTCTTAACAGCTTTTATTTAGAACTCGTTGAGCAGACCAGTTACATCATGTACATTTTTTCATTCCACTTACATCCACTTACTCATTTACTCATTTTTAGCTTGTTTGAGAGTCCTTGAACCACACTGGTTGAGCAGCAGTTCTAACACTTTTCCTTTGAACCCCTAGGTCACTCTTTTCTGGTTCTGTCATTTTTACATGGAATACCTGCAGAATATCGTGAAAGTCTGGCAGCATTCCACCTTTTATTGTCACTGAGTACATAAGTACTTCCTCCAATCTGCTTTTCAACACAGCGGTGGAGTAAATCTAGATGAGCCTTTGCGAACATGATGAGTTCTTCTTACCCTCACCATATCTCCAGGTTTGAATGTTGGTGTCATAGCTCCACGGCGCTTGTCAGTATACTGTTTAGACTTCTCTTGTTACTGTTTAACTGTTTCTCGTACTGTAGTGCATTTTCTGATTTTCTCTGAATCAGGAAAGACATTCACTTTTGTTTTCATTCCTCCTGTTGTAGTTCTGATGGAGATACTCAAGTTGTGTTATGTGGCGTTGCTCTGTAGTTTTGTAGGAAAAATCAGTCACTGTGGTTTTCCAGACTTTCTGCATGTGTTCAGCAGTTAGGATTGTTTCCTTAAGAACTCTATTCCATCTTTCAACAGCACCATTGCACTGTGGATGGTGCACACTTGTACGAAGATGAAATATTCCCCTTTCTGTGAGAAAATCTGCAAAAGAGCTGGAAAGAAACTGTGGCCCATTATCAGTGACTATGTAATCAGGGTTCCCCTCTCTGCTGAAAATAGAATGCAGAAATGTGAAAACAACATCAGTCGTTACAGCGTGAGCAAATGGTACTTCTGGCCATTTACTGTAATAGTCCACTAATGTTATAGCGAATCTACATGAAGAAGCAGCAGTTTCAAAGGGACCCACAATGTCCAGAGCAACTTTCTCCCACGGTCTGTTCGGCAGTTCAATAGGCTGTAGAGGAGCAGGAGCAGTTTGAGCAGATTTGTCGTTCATTTGGCAAGTCGTACATGAAGAAATAACAGACTGAACCATTTTGTCCAAAGTCTGTCCGAAGTCTCTGTTTTGTGCGTACAACGCCTTGATGTGTTTCATGTGTGAATGACAGTAGCACGTAAAGCAACAGGAACAATGTATCGATGTTCACCTCTCATGACCAGATCCTGAGATGCAGAAAGTTCATTTGTGATGTGGAAGTATGGTATTAAGACAGGGTCCACATCCTTCTTGCACTTTGGCCAGCCTGTCCACGGAGAAGTGTGAGTTCATGGCATTGTGAGGAAGCAGAAGTGAACTCAGCAACAGACAGACAGACAGAGACAGAGCCGACACCACGACTGCAACCATGTCAGGTTCATCAATAGGAGTAGAGTCCATAGGGAGCAGCAACCGTGACAAACAGTCTGCAGCCTGATTTTGTGATCCAGGCCTGTATTCCAAATCATAGGTGAAACACAGTAAACGTGCAGACCAGCGTGCAACTCTCCTTCCAGCACGCCCAATGCCTTTGGTAGCAAGTAATGTCGTCAATGCTTGATGATCAGTCCTTAGCGTGAAACTTCGGCCCCAGAGATAAGACCTCCATTTTTCCACGGCCCACACACAAGCAAGAGCCTCCTTTCCCACTGTGGAGTATTTCCGTTCTGCAGAGGTCAGCGCACAAGATGCAAATGCTACAGTTCGTAGCATTTAATGAACAGGACTGTTCATTAAAAGGTCTTTTAATTCCTTAAAGCTTTGATCAGCCCTTTCAGTCCATACAAAACCAGAGTCAGCAGCTTCTCTCTGCACAGCCCGCATTGGTTTCACTAATGTGGCAAAATTTGGGAGAAACTTACTGTACCAGGAGATCAAACCAAGGAAGGAGCGCAGAGAAGGTAGATCATGTGGTGGTGGTGCATCACGGACAGCTGCACTATGATCTGGATCAGGAAGGATGCTATCTTTGGAAATGATGTGACCAAGAAACTTGAGGCTGGACTGTGTAAATGTACATTTCTGCATGTTGAATGTCTGGCCTGCCTCCGTAAGACGCTGGAGCACAGCACACAGTCGTTGGTCATGTTCCTGTAGAGAAGATCCTGAAACAATTACATCATTCAAGTAATTGTGCACACCAGGCAGTCCTTTAAGCACAGTTTCCATCATTTTGTGGAATGCAGAAGGAGCAGAGGCCAACTTGTAGGGAACATGGCAGTAACGGAAAAGTCCTTTGTGTGTAATAAAAGCCGTGAGATCCCTACTGTTCTTATGTAACAGGAGTTGATGGTATGCAGATGCCAGGTCTATGGTGGAAAAAACACTGGCACCCCTGAGCTCACTCATCCATGTGGGGCAAAGGGTGACTGTCGGCAACAATTGCTTTATTAGGTTCCCTCAAGTCAACGCACACTCTTGGTGTGCCCTCTTTCCTTGTTGTGACCACAATAGGTGAAATCCAGGGAGAAGCATCAATGCGTTTGATAATTCCCTCCCTTAACAGCAAATCCAGTTCCTTTGACACAGCGTCTCATACTGCAAATGGAAGTCGGCGACGTTTTTGCCTAACTGGAACTGCATCCTCACGTACTTTAACTTTGTGCACAAACCCAGCAACACAGCCAATAGAAGCAGAGTCTGTTTATGTCTGCAACACAGGTGCAGCAGAATAAGCATGTTCAGGAGTTGGAGCACGGATGGAATCGGAGCTAAATGTCCATTTCAGTGTTTTTATCAGATCCATTCCGAGTAATGCAGATCCTCCTTTAACTACATACAAAAAAGCAGAAGCAGCGTTGTCGTGAAGGGTAACTGTTGCTTCCAAACATCCTATTACAGGAATATCCTCCTTCAAGTAAGTGACTAGTTTCACCTGAGGTGCAGAGAGATGACACTCAGGAAAATGTCTGTTGTACAGAGTCTCTAGTATGATAGGAACAGATGATCCTGTATCAATCAGTAATTCACAATCAGCAGACTCTCCCGACGCAGCTTTAATGTTCACATTGCAAAACAGTCTATCAGTAGTGTTAACTTCATTTGCAGTTAACATGAGCACAACCACTTCAGGCATTACTTCCCCGACTTGTTTAGCTGAGCGGCAAACTTTAGAAAAGTGTCCAGTCTTACCACAGCTGTTGCATCGTGCCACGGCTGCGGGGCAGCTTCTTGCATTCCCCAGGTTATTTGTCGATCCACAGCGGTAACAGGTGCGCGTTGTCTGCCGCGCAGTGCGCGTGTGGCTATTTTTAGAAACAGCTTGCCGGTGTTTTTCCTTGCGTTGAGCAGGTCCGCGCTGGGCAACCGTGTGAACAGCAGTAGCTCCGCTGTAGAGTTTGGACGACTGAAAAGCGTGTTACACTTGACAGGCCAGCGTGACAGCGCTGTCCAGCGTTAACGAACATTCCAGTAAAAGCCTGTTTCTCACCTCCGGTACATAAGACTTCTCAATCAGCTGATCCCGCAGCATCTCGTCCTCCATGGTTCCATAAGCACATGTGATAGCCAACTCACGTAAAGCAGCCATGTATTGTAATTGGTCATTGTTTATATTTCAATTGTTTACATAAATCACCGCTGCACCTTATCCTGTAATTTACTGCAATTTACTGTGATTTTTTAAGCTGTATGCAAACAAAATTTCGTTCTGTACGCACTCTGTGCATACAAAATGACAATAAAGTTGTCTAAGTCATTGAGACACAGTCTCATCCACCCTCTGCGTTCTCTGTCGGAATTGGTGTCTCTCCACAACAACGTTCACATTTGGTGCAAACTGTAGTTCCAATGCCGTCATTGCATCATTGTATGAAGTGCCAGCGTTAGGCAAGGTGTAAAATAAAATTTGTCCCTCGAAGCCAAGTACATGAATTAGCAGAGCACAGCATCTAGCATCGGACCAGGAATTGCCAGTAGCATGAATAGCCGTTAAGTAGTTCTGAAACATTTTCCGCCACATGAAAAACGGGGCCGTAGGTTCTCCACTGCAGGCATGGGTACAGACGTCACCGTCTCCAATTGTTATGTTTGGACGCCAGGACGAGGTAGAAGCTCACTTAAGCAAATAACTCTAAACAGCTTTTATTTAGAACTTCTTCAGCAGACCAGTAACATCATGTACATCTTTTCATTCCACTTCTTCTCTCCTTTCATTCTCTACTCGTACACCACCTAGTGGTAGACACAACAGTAAGCATTACCGTCTATAGCCGCAAAAGGGCGCTCTAGGCTTGTGAAAATTGCTGATGTTGTAATTCAATTCAATAAAATTTTATTTATATAGCGCCAATTCACAACATGTCAGAGCAGAGACACAGAAAGCACAGAAGCTCGCATTGACCCAGGAGTACTTTCTATGTTAGATGGTAATAGTGGATGATCTGCCTCCCCTGGATGATTTCACAGCTAACAGAACGCCAGACCAGGTGTACATATCATGAAAAGAAAAAATGACACAGAACAAAAAGTTAAAAGCTGAAACAACAACAAAACATGTAAATTGGAGAACAGTAGGAGAACTCAGCAGAGTAAGAGAAATAAACCTTGATGTCCTCCAGCAGCCTGGCTGGAAGATAATTCATTAACAATATATATTGATCATTAGATGTATATCGATTATAGAAAAAAGGGTCAATAAAAAGTTCAATAGTAAAAAAAGTTTTTCCTTCCTTTTGCATTCTAGCCTATCATGAAGGTTAATATTACAGTCATTACATCTTCCCAACCAATCACAACACAGACCCAGGGAAGCTCCGCCCCCTCAAAGAGTTCAGAGAGCACTCATTCTTTTTTCTTTCGGAAAAACTTGCAGTTTTGGTAAAAAGTTGGTTGAATAAAGGGTATTCAAGGGTTTGAATTCAGTGTTTGTGTGTTCTGTATCTAAAAATAGGTCACTAACCAACAGCATAAAATGTCCAGGGCTGCACTTAAAATATGTTTTGAGTTTGTTGATAATTATCGATATTGATCAATATGATTTCTGTTATATCTATATGTTTTTTTTTTCCTGTATCGCCCTGATACAGTGTCCACAGTCTGGACCAGTGCGCCTCTGATTTTAGTGTAACGAGTGTTTCCTGTCTGCAGTGTTATAACTGTGAAGAGGAGGCCATGTACCACTGCTGCTGGAACACCTCATACTGCTCCATCAAGTGTCAGCAGGAGCACTGGCACGCAGACCACAAACGGACCTGCCGCAGGAAGAGATGAACAGGCCCACGCCTCCCTGGCTCCCTCCCTCTGTCAGTCAGCCAACAACACACATTTCTCTACGGTGTTACTGTACTCGCCCTCCTGGGAACTTTTCGGACCCGATAATTTGCTGCGTGGCGAGTGATTTGCTCCTGTTTTGGTTCTGTTATTTAATGTAGCCATCGTGTTTGTTTGTTTCCTCGCAACCCGTGAACTTTTCTCCAGAGCCTAGCTCCACTACGGATTTATGGTCAGATTTTTATGTTTTCTTTTTTTTCTGTATGTTTTCTTTGTGGAAATGCTGATGTTGTGTCAGAGGATGTGTTATTTAAGTCTGTAGGAACATGTGAGCATTAACAGAAAACAGTTTATTACCTTAATTTTTTTTTTAAGTATTTTCTTTTCTTACTGTAAATGCAGGAAACAAACCTGGAAGATTCAAAACGACCTGCAGCTTGAACTAACTCTGCTTTCATGGAGAAAACCATCTGTAGCATACTGAACTGTTGATGAGGCTTACAAATTTTAAAGTCGTTTTAGGTCATTTTTCTTTCTTTTTTTTATAGAAGTTTATGCAGGTGGATGCACCTTTTTACCATGTCTACCTACAATTTTATTTTCCTGAATCAGTTATTGGGAACAGGGTCAAAATGTCGACTTTAAAACGAGTTGACAAGGAAATCTTCCATTTGTATAAATGTTATTGATATCATAAATGATATAATTATGCACCTGTTTGGGTTCTCCTGATGACAAGAATGTTTTATGAGTGTGAAATTAAAGGAAAGGTTTCTAAATTACTCAAAATTTCTGGAAAAGCTGAATTTTCTCAAGCTGAATCTTAGAAAAGTTGAATGAATTGATCGATTGGTTTTCCCCATTCCATCTGCTAATGATATAAAATCTTGTAAAATTGCCAAAAAAACTCCCAGCCTACAATCGTTAAACCTACCTGAGAAGATGGGGTGCGTCGCCCCGGCGGTCAAAGCTGATGTATATTTTTCCGGACGTCATCAGTGTCATTTTTCTCGTGATGTACGCTCAGAGTTCATCCATCCTTTTGTAATCTGAAGTGACTAGTTGAAGAGAGTTTTTCACTGCGTTCTGCTGTTGTTGGTGGTCAGTGCCTGTTTTCCTTTCTTCATCTCCCACTGAGGCAACATGCATGTGGATAGCTTCACCGTTCCTTCGTTTTTCATTCATGTCGCTAAAAGAAGAAGAAGACCTGGAGCTCTCTACTGGTGAAAAAGGAGAGATGGACCGTTATGAAACTTTATGCAAACACGAGCGTTAGAAAGCAGTTTCCCCCTGAGCTAGATGTCAAGTGTTGATGTTTTATTTTGAAAAAGAGGCAATAAAATTGCCATTTTGTAACATGTTTTTATCTTATTTTAACTGTTTCCTCAGCGATGAAGATCAACTGAAAGGAGAGAAAAAATTCACTACCTTTTTTTTGTTACGTTTCTTTCTTGCAATTTTTTCCCATGTATGTCTTGTTAAATAAATTGAAACAAATGTTTGCGTTGTGGACAGGATGTTTTTACAGCTTCAGTTTCTCTTCCTGTTCATTTTTCTTGCTGTTATTGAAATTTCCTCTGAAGGTAATGTTCAAATTCCCTCATCTGATGCTAATTAAATGTGGTGCAATTACAAGAACATCCATTAAAGAAAAAAACCTCATTAAATGGTAATTATATGTACAGAAACACTTGCGAACTAAAGTTTATTATTATTGTATTTAGCTCATCAAAGAATAGAAGGGATTCTTTCTTGACTTTGAGAAAAAGATTGAAAATATTCACGGTTTATTAATATTTTTTTAATTACATTCTGGATATTTGGCTTTTTAAAAGCCCACTGACCCATTGACTCGTCTTTCATCATTGCACTACATGTAAATGCTCCCCTCTGTCAGTATATCCCACATTAAGTTAAATGCACATTTCAAAGGGTTTCATTTTGCTTCAGAGATCTTGAGGACTGTTTTGTAAAGCATTTGTCATATCAGGCGTGGTCAGGTTTGTTCATCTAGAAGTTTATTATATTTCAAACATGTTGCACCTTCATATTCACATATTTTTTTACTTATGTGAACTCCAAACCTATTTTTTCCCCTTGTTTTATTGTTTTTAATATTTGTCCATTCAGCTGTAACATTAGATTTTTACTTCTTTTCATACTTGTTTGTAAACTTTTTGTTTTATTTTGATTTTCTTGAATGAAATCAAGTATGGGATCTCCAGCTCCGGTTTCTTCTTGGTTTTTCGTTTGTTTTTCCTTCCCAATGTAAAGAGAAATGGATGTTTTTTTGCACTCCTCTGAGAAATGCAGAACGACAATTTTTGGTTAAAAAGGTTTGAGGCTGCTTTCATCTGGAAGAAGTGAGTCATTTTATCTGGACTTTACCTGCTCTTATTCCAGGGTATTTTTTGTATATATTACTGTGTGATTACTACATGAATCCTCTTTGTACTGAAAGTACAGACACCAGGAATAAAATCAGTGTGACGTCTCCTTTGTTTTGGCTTCTTGTTGGTCATGATCTTCTGTTCTGTCCACATGTAAACTATCATTATTCAAGGCAATGTTTTTTTTTTAATGCTCCCAACACTCTAGCTAGCAATATGTATATAAATATATTCTATGTGCTAACATGGGGGAAATAAATGTATCAACCAGTCTGTGTGAATCAGTTCTCATTATTTATTGGTTGATTGGATTCATGAATGTTTGTGTTTTTAAGATGTGAGCTGTCTTACCACCTTCACTAGAAACTGTTTTGTTGTTACATTGAATTATGTTGGTGAACTGAGGCAACTCTCTGGTTGGGGACACAACAAAAACTGACACAAGTAACCAGGAACTTCTACAGAGCTACCATAGAGAGTGTTTTATGTATCAACATAACTGTATGGTATGGGAGCTGCACAGTCCAGGAGAGGAGGGGTCTAGCATGGGTGGTGAGAACAGCGCAGGGGATTGTGGGATGACGTCTGCAGGATCTAGACTACATTTATGCTAAACGAGTCCATAGAAGGGCCAGACTTATCTCCACTGATCCCACCCAGCCAGGCAATGCACTGTTTGCTCCTCTCACATCAGGTAAACGCTTCAGAACCCTCAAAGCCAAAACAAAGAAACTTAGAAACAGTTTATTCACAAATGCTGTGAGGGCAATCACCCCCTGATGGGAGACTGCAGTCCAACCCTTTAAAATCACCCCACTGTTACTAGTCCATCGTGATTTTCATGTCATTGCCTATTTGCACACTATTATCTCATATCTAAATGCACATTCTTTATATATATATATATATATATATATATATATATATATATATATATATATATATATATATATATATATATATATATATATATATATATCTTTTTTTTTTTATTCAAAGAATCAGCACAAATATGGCAGAGGAGTCAATGGAAACTTCCAGAATTGTAACTACAGGTAATTCAGTAAATTAAGATGTGTTCTGATGAAACTTGTTCCTCAGGAAGAAAAAAAGAACTTTTGCAAATAGCAATCGCTAAGCAGATATTGTCCAAACATTTCACTAAAGTGACAGTGGCGCAGGAGTTATGAGTTTGCCCTGTAATTATTAGGTTGCCAGTTGGTAGCCTCGCTTCTGTTACTGCGAGCTTGTGAGCGTGAATTACTGAAATGGAGTGTAAAGCACTAGACAGTACAGGCCATTTACCATTGATGGGGCAGTGGTGGCCTAGTGGTTAGCATTGAGTTTGTGTCTTTGAGGTTCTGGGTTTGAATGCTACTCTGGCTCCCTGAGCAACACTCCTAGCCCCAGAATCCTCCCTGGGTGCTGTACAGTGGCAGCCCACTGCTTAGGAATGGGTTAAATGCAAAGGATAAATTTCATTGGCATGTATGTTGCAATGACAACAAAGATTATTATTAGTATTAAAGCCCCCATTTCTGTATTTAAAAAAAGTCTGAATATTTTATCTTATTAAATGGGCCTTTATATAAGTGTATGAACTAAGACAGCTAATTAAATAATGCTACAGCAAAAGAGATAATAAAGTTTTTAAATGTGCCATGTTGTCATCAATAGCATGATATCGGGGACTTTCACGGGTTGTGAGGTTTCTTGTAACAGAAGAAGTTCCTTCTCTGGCTGCAGTCTCTAATCCCAAATAATGTGCTGCTGTTCTTCTCCAAGACGCCACACCTGACAGCAGGGCAACTTGAAATGTTCTGGTACAACACTGGCTCTCCACCCACCCAAAACCAGTCATCACCCAGGTAACGCAGGCCAATACACACCTCCTCAGTTGTAGCCTGTTGGGCTCTCTCTAGTGCAAAGTTCTGGTAATCCGTAGTGTTCAGGGTGGCCAGGTCAAAGCTTTTTTCCTCCTCATAGCCTTGATTGTTCTGGTTATCTTCGTTCAGAGATCTGCAGTGTTGTAAGGCTTCTTCCCAGGTCTTATTCTCTCTCACCAGAACCAACTTCTCAGCAACACATATGAATTTGTGTTCCCTTGAGCAACCAATATTTACCCATTTTCTATCTTGGTTCCATTTTGCAGCACAGTGTTCATTTATTTGTGGCTCTGTAAGAAACAGGAGTTTGATAAAGATGTTTATGTTAAAATTGAAAATCTATGAACAAATGTTTCATCTCTCTCTCCCCAATCATAACATCCATGCATCCATTTTCTGTCACGCTTGTCCCTCATGGGGTCACAAGGGGTGCTGGTACCTATCTCCAGCATTCAATGGTACACCCTGGACAGGTCGCCAGTCTGTCGCGGGGCAACACAAAGACAAACAACTATCCACGCAACCATCCTCACACCTAAGGAGAATTTAGAGAGGCCAATTAACCCAACAGTCATGTTTTTGACAGAGAGAGGGTTTAAAGGCTGATCTGCACAGCTCTGTTCTAAAAAACACAAAACAAACACAGTACAAGTAAGACATTATAAAGTAGATTCAGTCCCACACCAGCTGACATAGAAGCTATTGTTTTCATCTGCCTGCATTTTCTCCACATAGCGTCCTCCTAATTGGGGCGCACTGCGCTAACCTGACAACAGCCAGATGCATGTATCGCTCCGCCTAGCTTCACTCACATACATCTGGGACACCGCGATAGGAATTGCCTTTACTGAAGGCTGGGCCTTATCAAAACTCCTTGCATATGATTGGATAAGCCACTTGTCCGTCATCTTTATCGACGTGCTATTTCAACCACTCACACCGAAGCTAACCCGTGACGCTGATGAGACCGACGCAGGAAAAAAAAAACTTTTTTTTTTTTTTTTAATGTGTTTGCGGCTCTAGTGCAGGGTTTCCCGCAGCGCTATCTTGGCGAGGCGGCCGCCTTGCCAACATTCCAAAAAAAAAAAAAAAAGTGACGCTAACACGCGGTTTGTTGTTGTTGCTTTCGCGCGTGCGTGAATGGCAGGGAAAAAACACATGGATACCCCAACTCCGCGGAAAACGTGTCGTCCACCCACCCCTCCCCCCTCCGCTCCGCGGAAAACGTGTCGTCCACCCCCCCCTCCACTCCGCGAGCCGGTCCACGAAAACGTGCCGTCCACCCACCCCGAACCCCCCCCCCCCCCCCCCCCTCCGCGAGTCGGTCCGCCTCGCATAAGCAAATTCCTGCGGGAAGCACTGTAGTGGCACGCATTTTATTGACAGTGAGCTGACAGGAAGAGGGGGGAAGACAGGTGGCAAAGCGCCGCGGGTCGGAGTCGATCCCGGGCCGACCGCGTCGAGGACTAAAGGCCTCCCAATATGGTTTGCGCTAACCGCTCCGGGGCGCGTCCGCGTTGCGCATCCGCGTACGCGCCCCGGAAAACAAAACTTGCCAAATCCGGTCAGGACAAGGGCGAAAACATCGTTTCCACCAACAAAAGCCTTCAGAACCGTTCTCTGATGTTCTTTTAATGAAACAATATTAAGTAGATTGGACAACACGGAAGAAATAGCAGCATCAATGCTAACGCTTGCTTCCTCGATGTGAGCCGCCATTGTTGTTGGAATCTCACGGTCGCTTCTCCACTACGTCACATCCATGAAACACCCGCCCTGCGTCCTGATTGGCTAGACCAAAAATTTGGTTGGGGAAATCACTTTCAATGAGCGATGTCCCAGATGTATGTGAGTGGAGCTAGGCGGAGCGAGACATGCAGCTGGCTGTTGTCAGGTTAGCACTGCGCAGCGCTGTGGCACATTGCAGCTGCCTTTGGGATAATAATGACAGACTAATAACAAGCGCAGTTATTTGCAGTATTTGTGAATAACACTGTGTGTGTTTAAACCTAACCCGGCACTGCATCGTTGAAGCAGACCTGTTTACTGGATGGGGAGATATTTGGCGCTTCTTACCTCGTTGCCCATGCAAATAAATCGCGCTGCGTGTGTTTAAGCGGGTGCTGTTCGGCTTCAAAACACACAAACATTTGGTTTGTGTCTCTTTCTGTCTCAAAACAGCGGGAGCTCAACTTAAAGAAGAGACGGGGAGAGAGAGATCTGTCGCAGTCTGCTCATGTACGACCTCTACTCTAGCTGACAACTACTTTCTGAGATAGGTTGAGAAAACCCAACCAGGTAGGGGAACAAATGCAGTGTAAAAACTCTCCAACCTCACTGAGTGGAGTAGAATGCGGCTATGTGGAGTCCGTGGAAAAGTCCCATAAGCTAGTCTAGCTGGTCAGTTTAGGAGAGGACAGGAGGCGGGACAAAGTGCAGAGAAAACAAAAATTGAAATTAAAGCTCAGACCAGATTCATAATTTGTATCCATTTGGTAGAATTGTTTTATTTATTTATTTATTTATTTTTCCCAGTGTCCTGTCTAGCAATGTGGCAATAAGAATTGATGTCTTAATGCCAAATAGAGCTCGACAGATTTTGCTTTCACAACTAGAGCAAACAGCTTTCGCCATAGTGCTCCGCTTGATTTGTGCATGTATAGCTTTATTGTGATTCCTGCAGGGTGAATTTCAAATTATATGGACACTACAATGGGAAAGTAGGAGAGTAAAGGAAGAACAAGAAGAGAAAAAAGAAAGTGAAAAAAGAAAGTGAAAGAAAATAAATAAATAAATAAATTATAGGCTTTCTGTATATAAGTGAACATTTAATACCTGGGACCCAGCACCTGTGGGAGTTTGTGAGAGTGCACTAGTTTAGGTGAAAATTATCCAGTAGGAAATAGCTCGATAGTGGTTGTGGAGAACCAAAGACCTGCCTTCCCCGAGCACAGAGGCAGGGGTCACGGGACCCATAACCCTGGACTCCCAAAGGGGCCCCCAAAGCAGTGCGCCCAAGAGGGGCCATCACAGGAATTCTGCAACCCCCCCCCCCCCCCCCCCCCCGAGGAAAGAGGAGAGACGACCCCGAGGAAATCCCCCAGCCACCGCAATGCCTGGGGGCCAGAGGCCTCAGGGGCGCCCCACCCCCGCGGCAGGGGCCCCGGCCGCTCCCCGGGGGGCCAGGCCCCGCAAAGCCACCACCGGGAATGGGCCGGCGCCCACCCGGGAACCCACCCCAAACCTGAGGATCGTCAATGCGCCAGAGGGCCAAGGCGCCCGCCAGCGCAGCAGAGGAGGGCAGGACATGGGGGGATGGGCTCAGCACCTATCGGAGACTTGAGATGTTTTTGGGAGAGGGAGCGGACCGGACCCGAACCTGGAAAAAAAAAACACAAAAAAACATTCTCACCATCCCTCCCTAGTGCCCCACTCACCATACACAGACACAAAAAAGGGACGCTGTACACACATTCCCACATAACATTCACATCCAAAAATCCCAAGTGGGGGGGGGGGGGGGGGGCACCGCAATTCAACTATACGACTGCCTGTGCCCGACCCCCGGCCCTGCCCCCGGACCAGACGCCCCCCGGACCAGGCCAACACGACCCATACGGGTCACCCGACCAGAACCCCCCCTCACCCACTATATACCTAATAAACCCCCTCCCACCCCGACCTTACCCTAGCCACCCCTGCCCCCCACCCCTTTTTGGGGAGAACAGAGGCGTCAGCCCCAGACCCGGCAAGCCGCTGGCTACCCACAGCAGACCCCGCCAAGACCCCGGACACAGTGGCCCGCACCTCCTCCAGGCCCCAGACTCCGTGCCGCGATCGGAGATCGGGGGTGTGCGAAAGACCCCCGGTCCTCCCTACGCCCGCTCAGATGTTGTGTTGTTGCATGTTGATCTCAAGTGTGTTTAAAACTGGGAGCACCGAAGGGGGGGCACGGCACAGCCCGCCCCCCCTTCGGAAGGAAGCTGGTGCCAGCGCCTCCCTCCAAGCAACTACCCAGAACCCTCAATGTCTAAATGCGAGAGGGGGTGAAGGGAGCCATGCGAGGCGAGGCTCACACAACATAAGCCCCCCCCAGACGTCTTCCCCCCACCCCCCCACCCCCCATACCGTGGCCTACATGAATGTGCGTTGTGAAAATGTTTGAAGTGAAAGTGTCTAAAATGCATGATAAAATTGGGGAGAGGGACGTCACCAGAAAGTGGCAACCTCCAGTAACGCCCCTTCCCAAGGACCTACATGTGTGGCGGCGTGATGGAGCAGGCAGAGGGAGGAGTCCGGGGATGGGGAGCAACGGACTGGGGAGCCAACCCAGGGAGCCAGCTCCCCTACTGACTCCAATAGGCACCCCCGCTCCCCGAAGGCCCCACCCGGAGAAAGGGGCCCCTCCAGCGGCACCACCATAACCCGGGGGCCGGGGAGAGGCCGCAGGGCCCGCCAGCCAACCACCCACAAGGACCGACACCTCCACCTCCCCCAGCTCACCCACCAAGCCTACTGGCTTTACCCCCCCCCCCAAAAATAATAATAATAATATTAATAATAATAATAATAATAATAATAATAATAATAATAATAATTATTATTATTATTATTATATATATATATATATATATATATATATATATATATATATATATATATATATAAATAAACAAATAAATTAATAAGATGTGGGACCCTGGCCAGCCAGCCCACACGAGCCATCCCAAACCCCACCCCCCAGGCGAAACCCATACTGGGAGACTACACGGACCAGGACCGGGACAGGGGGCCGGACACAAGCCCACCAGAAGGTCCACCCCCCCCCCCCCCACCCGTAGATTTAACCCCTCCCCAACACTAATATTCAAACATCTCTCCATACATTCGACAGTAGACATCCAGGCTGGGTAAGTCACTACTCCCCCTCCCTCCCCTCCCCCCACTAGCAGAGTGCCGATCCAAAGAAGGGGAAGAGCACCGAGGGCGGCGCGCCCCAGGGACCCCAGACCCACCCAGGACTCACCCAGCGACAGCACAGCTACCAGGTCAGCAACCCACGTCCGTCACCGCGTAGCTCCCCAAGAGCGCCGCAAGCGGCGCTGTAGGCCACCCATAGGCCTCCCAAGCCCCTCCCAGATGGGGGCAACAGACCCTGGAGTCAGACCCACCAAGTGCCCAACTCCGAGTGCCCCCAGAGCCCCAGGAACCCCTCCACCCAGCCACTGCGCCTTGCAGGAAGCAACCCCCCATTCCACTAAGTGATGGTGCTAATCAAAGAAGCCCAAAGAGATGGATCAGATGTGGATGCAGGTGCTGTCTCAAGATTAATATGATCCAACAAAAGATCTCTATACTGATTGATACTGAGATTTTCGTTACTTTTCCAATTCATGAGGATAGTTTTCTTTGCGATACATAGTGCAGTGAAAACCGTGTAAACTATTTTATTCCCCAGAGGGCTTTCCTTAAAATTACCCAGCAAGCAAACTGATGGGGAAGGTGAAATTTTACAACTCAAGCACTTTGATAAGTCCTTACATATCTGTGTCCAGAATCTCTGCACTGGTGTGCATAACCATAACGCATGAATATAATTATCCGGATGATTGCCTATGCAGTGTGGACAGATATTAGATTGTGCCAAACCCATCTTGAATAATCTTTGTCCTGTGTAGTGTACTCTGTGAAGGATTTTGTATTGTATTAATTGTAAGTTGGTGTTTCTAGTCAATTTGAAAGTTATTAGATATATCTGAGCCCAGAAGTTTTGTTCAAAGCTAACTGATAAATTCTTTTCCCATTTCATAATAGGGAGAGATACTGAATCATCTATTTTAGTCAGTGTCCTGTATGATTTAGACAGTAGTTTGGGGGGGGGGTTAAATCTAGGAACTCTAATATATTAGTTGGAATTTGTAAACCACCTTTAATATTCAATTCAATTCAATTCAATTTTATTTATATAGCGCCAAATCATGAAACATGTCATCTCAAGGCACTTTACAAAGTCAAGTTCAATCATATTATACAGATTGGGTCAGATTATACAGATTGGTCAAAAATGTCCTATATAAGGAAACCAGTTGATTGCATCAAAGTCCCGACAAGCAGCATTCACTCCTGGGGAAGCGTAGAGCCACAGGAAGAGTCATCTGCATTGTACATGGCTTTGCTGCAATCCCTCATACTGAGCAAGCATGAAGCGACAGTGGGAAGAAAAACCACCCATTAACGGGAAGGAAAAACCTCCGGCAGAACCGGGCTCAGTATGAACGGTCATCTGCCTCGACCGACTGGGGTTACAGAAGACAGAACAGAGACACAACAAGAGAAACAAAAAAGCACAGAAGCACACATTGATCTAGTAATCTGTTCTACATTAGATGGAAGTAGCGGGTGAGCCGTCTTCTCTGGATGATGTCACAGTTAACAGAACGCCAGACCAGGTGTACCTACTATGAAGAAAAAGAGAGAGAGCAAAAAGTTAAAAGCTGAAATGACGACAGTCATTTCAATGTAATACAATGCAAAACTGGAGAACAGTAGACTGAAGAACAGTAGAAATCAGTAGAGTAAGAAAATTAGACCCTGATGTCCTCCAGCAGCCTAGGCCTATCACAGCACAACTATAGAGATAGCTCAGGGTATGAGCCACTCTAACTATAAGCTTTGTCAAAAAGGAAAGTTTTAACATTAGTCTTAAAAATAGATAGGGTGTCTGCCTCACGGACCAAAACTGGGAGTTGGTTCCACAGGAGAGGAGCCTGATAGCTAAAGGATCTGCCTCCCATTCTACTTTTAGAGACTCTAGGAACCACCAGCAGACCTGCAGTCTGAGAGCGAAGTGCTCTGTTAGGAACATACGGGGTAATCAGAGCTCTGATATATGATGGAGCTTGATTATTAAGGGCTTTATACGTTAGAAGGAGAATTTTAAATTCTATTCTTGATTTAACAGGAAGCCAATGAAGGGAAGCTAAAATTGGAGACATATGATCCCTCTTGTTGATTTTCATCAGAACTCTTGCCGCAGCATTTTGAATCAGCTGAAGACTTCGAACTGCATTTTGTGGACTTCCTGATAGTAAAGAATTACAATAGTCCAGCCTTGAAGTAACAAATGCATGGACTAGTTTTTCAGCATCACTCCTGGACAGAATGTTTCTAATTTTGGCGATATTCCAGAGGTGAAAAAAGGAAACTCTGGAAACCTGTTTAATATGGGATTTAAATGACATGTCTTGGTCGAAAACAACACCAAGATTTTTAACTTTATTACCAGAGGCCAAGTTAATGCCATCCAGATTAAGGGATTGATTAAGAACTTTATTTTTTGAAGACTCTGGCCCAAAGATTACAACTTCTGTCTTGTCAGAATTTAAATGCAGGAAATTTAAAGTCATCCAGCTTTTGATGTCATCAAGACATGACTGCAGTCGAAGTAACTGATTGGATTCATCAGGATTTATGGATAAATATAGCTGAGTGTCATCAGCATAACAGTGGAAATTAATCCCATGCTGTCTGATAATTTTGCCAATCGGAAGCATATATATAGTAAATAGAATTGGTCCAAGGACTGAACCCTGTGGTACTCCACAAGTGACCCTAGAGTTTGAGGAAGATTTATTATTAACATGAACAAACTGGAATCTGTCCGACAGATAAGATTTAAACCAGCCTAATGCTTTTCCCTTAATCCCTACAGTATGCTCAAGTCTTTGTAGGAGAATATTGTGATCAACTGTATCAAATGCAGCACTGAGATCTAACAGGACAAGTATAGACACAAGTCCATTATCTGAGGCCATGAGAATATCATTGGTGACCTTCACCAGAGCTGTTTCAGTGCTATGATGAGCTCTGAAGCCTGACTGAAACTCCTCAAGTAGGTCATTACTTTGTAAATGTTCACATAGTTGATTAGCAACTACTTTCTCAAGAATTTTAGATAAGAAAAGAAGATTAGATATAGGTCTGTAATTTACTAACTCATCTTGATCAAGAGATGGTTTCTTAAGTAAAGGTTTAATAACAGCTACTTTAAAAGCCTGTGGTACATATCCATTTACCAAGGATAGATTAATCATGTCTAAAATAGGACCACTGATCAGAGGGAATACCTCCTTAAACAACTTGGTTGGGATTGGGTCTAACATACAGGTAGAAGGTTTAGATGAAGCTAAAATTTTAGATAGCAGTTCAGACACTGCGCAGGTTCTAAGGATTCCTCCAATGCTGCCTCACTTACTGAGGATGAGGTAATCATGTTTGGGAGGATGCCAATTATTTTATTTTTAATGGAATCAATTTTATTTATGAAGAATCCCATAAAATCATTACTGCTAAGAGCTAAGGGAATGGATGGATCAACAGAGCTGTGGCTCTGGGTAAGTTTGGCAACTGTACTGAAGAGAAATCTAGGATTATTCTTATTCTCCTCAATTAATGATGAAAAATATGCTGCTCTAACTCTGCGAAGGGTCTTGTTATACAACAATAGACTGTTCTTCCAGATTAAGTAGGATTCCTCTTGGTGTGTAGAGCGCCATTTTCTCTCCAATTTCCTAACATTGTGCTTCAAGGAACGCAGCTCTGAATTAAACCAAGGAGCCAGCTTCCTGTGAATAATCAGCTTCCTGTGATTTGGTGAATAAACACCAAATCAGATAAGAAATCTGACAACTCATCTAAAAACTGAGTGTAAGGGCCTGGTGGACGATACAAAACAACAAACAGAAGAGGTTTTATTGCTTTGCAGTTTGGATGAGGGAAACTGAGGGTTAAATGTTCAAAAGAACTGTAGTTATTAATTGGCCTGGGACTAATTAATAAATCAGACTGAAAGATGGTTGCCACTCCTCCTCCTCCTCTTCTCACAGATCTGGGAATGTGGAAATTTGAATAATTGGAGGGAGTTGACTCATTTATACTAACGTAGTTCTCTTGTAGCCAGGTTTCTGTGAGACAAAACAAATCAATCTGTTTATCAGAAATCAATTCGTTAACTAACAAAGTCTTTGGTGGGAGAGACCTTATATTTAATAGACCACATTTAATTGTTTTATTTTTAGGTTCAAGGTGAACCGTATTGATTTTTATTAGGTTTTTATGATTTGTTCCTTTTAGATAAGTTTTTGATCTGTTAAGTTTTGGCCGTGGGAAAGACACCGTCTCAATAGGATAATGGATGGGTAACAGTACAGAAGCTGCAGAGAGGTGTGTTAAACTACGGCTCTGCTTCCTGGTCTGGACCCTGGGTTGTCAGCATTTAGGAGGACTAATAAATCCGGCCAGATTTCTAGAAAGAAGAGCTGCACCATCCAAAGTAGGATGGATGCCGTCTCTCCGGATCAGACCAGGTTTTCCCCAGAAAGTTCTCCAGTTATCAATGTAGCCCACGTCGTTTTCAGGACACCACCTAGACAACCAGTGGTTGAATGATGACATGCGGCTAAACATGTAATCACTGGTCAAATCAGGCAGGGGACCAGAGAAAATTACGGAGTCCGACATTGCTTTAGCAAACTCACACACCGAAGCAACACCAACTTTAGTGACCTCCGATCGGCGTGATCGGGTGTCATTACCGCCAGCGTGAATAACAATCTTACTGTATTTACGCTTATCCTTAGCCAGCAGTTTTAGGTAAGATTCTATGTCGCCCGTTCTGGCCCCTGGCAGGCATTTAACTATGGTCCCTGGTGTCTCTAGTGCCACGTTTCTGACTATTGAGCTCCCAATAACCAGGATCAGCTTCTCAGCGGGTGTGTCGCTGAGTGGGGAAAATTTGTTTGAAACGCAGACGGGTTGGTGGTGAACTGGGGGCTGAAATCTAGAGCTATGCTTCCTACGAACTGTCACCCAGCCGGCCTGCTTACCCGGCTGCTCGGGTGCTTGTGGAGGACCAATAAGTGAACTAACGCTATGTCTATGTGGCTTCGCGCTAGCAGAGGGGCGGCTATCAGCTGGTCTTTCCATAGCACGGAGCCGGGACTCTAATTCTGACACCCTCGCCTCCAAAGCTACAAAAACACTACATTTATTACAAGTACCATTATCACTAAAGGAGGCAGAGGAATAGCTAAACATCTGACACAGAGAGCAGGAGATAAGGGGAGACTTAGTCAGAGACGGAGAAGCTGAAGTAATAGTAGGAGAGGAAGCCATTGTGGAGCTAAAGCTAGGCTAGGCTAAAGCTAGGCTAGCACCCTTCTACCACGCCAAGAGAGCAAACCGTGAAACACGAGGAGTTCCCAAGCGTGATGTGCAGCAACAGAAAATGTTTTAAAAGTGCTTATGTGTTAGAAACAGATGTTACAGCAAAGAGATTAAAGATAAAAGCGAGAGAATCTGGAGCAACAAACCGTTGCTCACGCAGTGAAAACAGGAAGTGATACAATACGCCTTACCGCAAACAGGAAGTGACGTCAGCTCACAGTCAATGCTTAAATTTATTTCTAATTATAGATTTAAGTTGTTCATATTCCAAAAAATTATTTTTACTAATGCCATATAGCATATTTAGTTTGGAAAAATGTATGAACTCGGTTCCATCAAGTAAATGTTCCAGATATTCAATACCTTTATTCTTCCAGTATGTAAAGTTTATCATATTATTATTTTGTAGGATGTCAGGGTTGTTCCAGATGAGTGTATGACTGCATGGGATAAGTGATGACTTTGTCATTTTAAGAAACTCCCACCATGCTGTCAGAGTAGAGCTGATATTGATATTTTTAAAGCATGTATGCCGTTTTATATTTGAGCTAATAAACGGCAAATCTGAAATCGTGATAGTATTGCATATTTTCTGTTCTATATCTATCCAGGGCTCGTCTAAAGGATTATGTTTTATCCATTTAGTGATATATTGTGGTCTATTTGCCAAGTAGTACTTATGGAAGTTAGGCAGATCTAGTCCCCCTCTGTCTTTAGTTTTCTGTAGCGTCTTTAAGCTGATACGGGGTGGTTTATCTTTCCAAAGAAATGTATAGATAGAGCTGTCTAGAGATTTAAACCAGTCAGATGATGGTTTATTGGGGATCATTGAAAATAAGTAATTAATTCTAGGTAAGACCATCATTTTAATCGAAGCTACCCTACCCATGAGTGAAATTGGACGCGATTTCCATCTATCCAGGTCATCTTCTATCTTTTTTAAAAGTGGGATGTGATTAGATTTGACTAAATCCGCAAGTTTAGACGACACAGTGATACCCATATATGTAATATTTCCTGATCGCAAATGTAAATCTAGGGGTTTTTGGAAAGAGCAATTAATTGGCAGTACCGTAGATTTAGACCAGTTTATAGAGTAATCTGAAACCTTTGAGAAGGATTCTAGTAATCTAATTACTTGAGAAAGGGAAGAGTTTGAGTGCTGAAGATAGAGTAATACATCATCAGCATAAAGACTAATCTTATGCTCTATATTCATGCATTTTATACCTTTAATAACCTTTGTTTGTCTAATTGTTGCTGCTAGAGGTTCTATAAAGATGGCAAAAAGTGAGGGGGAAAGTGGGCATCCTTGCCTAGTGCCCCTCTGGAGACAAAAGCTGGTAGATGTTTGATTATTTGTCCTGACACAGTCTGTAGGAGAGCTGTATAAAATTTGTAACCAATTTATAAAAAAATTGCCAAAACCAAATTTATGCAGAGTAGCGAATAAAAAATTCCAATTTACTCTATCAAATGCTTTTTCTGCATCTAAAGACATTATAGTAGTTTTATTATTTGTAATGTAGGAATAATCTATTAAATTAAGTAATTTGCGACTGTCTTCCTCTGATAAAACCAGTTTGGTCTGGGTGAATTATGCAGCAGGGCCGAGCTCAATTTGTGGCAGCGGCATCTGACACCGGCACTTCCTGTGGCATGCTGTGATTTGTGGCAGCGGCATCTGACACCGGCACTTCCTGTGGCATGCTGTGGCACTTTCACTGGCATGCTGTGGCACTTTCTGTGGCATGCTGTGGCACTTTCAGTGGCATGCTGTGGCACTTTCACTGGCATGTTGTGTGGCATGCTGTGGCGCTTTCACTGGCATGCTCTTGCCAAGAAGGTGCCACGGCTCTTTGTGAACTGCTGTTTCTGTTTTTAGGCAAACTGTTTGTTACAGACGCCTGTTACACTATAGCTACTTGTAAATAATCATATTTTTATTGCATTATTTCCAATAAAAGCTGAACCTCCACCAAAAAAAAAAAAAATTCAATAATCAGCGAGTGTATGTGCACGATGTTGCTATGCAACTTCCGCTAACTGAGGGCATACACTTCCGTAGAGGCTGTTCACCCACGGCAAGCAATGGCGTTCTACACTCGCTGCCTTCAGGTTCTTCCAAACGTCCTCCGCTTTATGCGAACCTTATCATCACCACGGAGGAAATAAAGGAGAAAGACTTCAAGTTTTACGTGTGGAAGTACATTGACAACTTTGAAGGTAAGTAAAGTACCAGTCGTCACTGCTGATCCACTGTTAACTACGTAGGTAGTTTTTTTTATACTGTACTGTCTCGTTTTCACTTATAATATATTTGTTTTAACTCCAAACTCCATAACTCCAAAGCCATTGTTTCAGATGCTATTTCGATGTTTTAACAACAGTGTCCAACAAAGGGCTGCACAGTGGCGCAGTGGTTAGCGCTGTTGCCTTGCAGCAAGAAGGTCCTGGGTTCGAGTACACCCCTGGGTCTTTCTGCATGGAGTTTGCATGTTCTCCCTGTGCATGTGTGGGTTCTCTCCGGGTACTCTGGCTTCCTCCCACAGACCAAAAACATGACTGTTAGGTTAATTGGCTTCTCCAAATTGTCCTTAGGTGTGAGTGTGTGCGTGAATGGTTGTTTGTCCTGTTTGTCTCTGTGTTGCCCTGCGACAGACTGGTGACCTGTCCAGGATGTACCCCGCCTCTCGCCCAGTGAACGCTGGAGATAGGCACCAGCACCCCCCGCGACCCCATGAGGGATAAAGCGGTTCGGAAAATGGATGGATGGATGGATGGATGTCCAACAAAGACTCGTCAGGGAGAATGAACGTCAGGCCGGTCTGTTACAGATCAATGTGTTACGGGCAGGGGCGGTTCTAGACTGGGGCCAACAGGGGCCCATGCCCCTGTAGAAATGGTACTGGCCCCTGTACTAAAGACATAACATTAAATAAACTTCTCATAATTATTTGCAATGGCAAAAAAACCATAACTGATTGGTCACTTTGACCAATTTTATTTTTTTACCTATACAGTTTTACTCTAAGAAGGATTTAGAAATTAAGATGTTTCACGTTTAGCTTTAGCCGTATTGAGCTGGGGGCAAAGTTTTCAACTGCTAGATCAGGTGTCTGAAACCTGTAGTTCCTGTGGCTCACTTAAAATTATTACACAGTTAAACATTGCCATTTTATTGTTTCACTTTTTTGTTTTGTGCCCCTGTGAAAAAACACTGGCCCCACCTTGGCCCCCCTGGTAAATTTGGTCTAGAACCGCCACTGGTTACGGGTCTCAAAGGATGATGACCACATTAACAAATATGTTACCTGTTTTAAGCAGGTGAAAGAGGAGAAGTGAGGACAGGATATGAATCGTTTCTCTCCCAAATCACGTCTCTTTTATTAAACATTAATTTGTCACAAACATTGCTACATTTTAACTTCAGCTTGTTTAAACTCTGTTTACTCAGTTCCTTAAATCAGTTCAAAAGTCCTTTAAACCATCTTTAGTTCCACATTTACATTAACAAATCTTCTTGGTCACATACATTCCTGAGATGAACACATCTCCATTATCATGTATTTACATTCACAGTCTTTGTGCATAAAATCACTTATTTTTATATCACAGCCTACTACTGGCTCAAAACACTCAAATTAAGTGTTAATTATACAAGAAATGTGCATAAAACTAACACAAAATTAAGCTTCTGTAAAATGTACAGGTCACTGAAATATGCAGCATGGAATGTGCTCATGTTAACTTTAACCAGTTTCCAATAAACAAAGAATTAAATAATTAAATTCAAAATTAAACAAAAATTCACAGAATAAAACGGTACAAAATGCAAATAAAGTGCTTATCTCTCCATAAGTGCTGTTAAATCCTTTTTTTTTTAAATGCTACAGCATGTGCTCAGGAGTTTCCAAAATAAACCCAACCGCCATCTCCATTGTAGGACTCGTAGCGCTCAACATGTCAGCCACTCGGGGAAATGCACTTCCAAAAGTAACTTTACTTAATTTTTATACTTATGAAAACAATGTCAAATACACACACACAATAAATTAAACTAATGCTTGGCTGAATACACATATATTTGGCGACTTACTAACCTGTTTTAAGCAGGTGAAAGAGGAGAAGTGAGGACAGGATATGAATCGTTTCTCTCCCAAATCACGTCTGGAGAAACAGCGGAGGCGTGCTCCCCTTTACCGCTCCCAGCGCAACAAGAGAGAAACAAAAGTTCCGACCCCCGCTTTTACAGAGGAAAACTACTGAAACTTAAAATCACCAAATAAACACAAATAAAATTTCAAACAAATGTGGTAACCCTATTGTGGGTGCCACAGATGCGCAAAAATGATAAGCCTCATGAACTCAGAGTAGGGTGAAATCACATAAAATGATTATCTGTTGTATGAAAAGAGGACTATTTTGGGGGTCTTATGTAGCTCATGTGCAGCGGAAGTTGTAAGGATTCCTAGCTGTTGTGTGTTGGAATAGTAGCACACACATAAGCTAACTAACTTTAGCAGTAGCTTAGCTACACGAGAGCCCCAGAGGCTAGTCTGTAATGACTTCTGAGTGTCGTTATAGTGTAAGTGTTACACCGCAGGAAATGATGGACCGAGTCACTCCTCGTGCAGCATATTTATTCAGTTTAAAACTGCAAACAGAAAATACAGCGGTTACAGTAGCGCTCCCAACATCTGCTGCAACAGGCTGTCCTCTCGGCAATGGCGTACTCCTACAGCCTGCCAGAGCGTCACCCGCTGTTACGTGTGGTACTACGACAAATACACATGCTCTCTACTGACATCACTGTACATCTATATCCAACATACCTTCATTAACTCAACTGAACTCGAACAATACATAGGTTTAAAACACATTTTACAGCCTATTAAGCAGACCCACCGAGCCCACATAAGCGCGAGCCAAGCGTGAGCCGTTAGCCTCGCTACTTGACCCACCGAGCCCACATAGGTGCGAGCCAAGCGTGAGCCGTTAGCCTCGCTATTTTACCCACCGAGCCCACATAAGCGCGAGCCAAGCGTGAGCCGTTAGCCTCGCTACTTGACCCACCGAGCCCACATAGGCGCGAGCCAAGCGTGAGCCGTTAGCCTCGCTACTTTACCCACCGAGCCCACATAAGCGCGAGCCAAGCGTGAGCCGTTAGCCTCGCTACTTGGCCCACCGAGCCCACATAAGCGCGAGCCAAGCGTGAGCCGTTAGCCTCGCTACTTTAGCCTGTTGCTAACTCCTGCTTTATATCTAGCTCGGTAATGCAGCTATACTGGAGCGCCTTTATTGTGTTATTCCGGACCCATCGAAGGCTACTGGCGTTATGAGCTACACATTCTAATACTCAGCTTACCTGCAAACAGAAAATACAGCGGTTACAGTAGCGCTCCCAACATCTGCTGCAACAGGCTGTCCTCTCGGCAATGGCGTACTCCTACAGCCTGCCAGAGCGTCACCCGCTGTTACGTGTGGTACTGAGCGCCCTCCGATGGCGAAACCCAAACATTGTTAACTCTAATAAACATTGTTAAATCTAATAAACATTGTTAAATCTAATAAATTCTAACGCTAGACTGAGTGATCATCACCAAAAACAAAATGTGGGGGGCTAGTTTTATGACTCACTTTCATGACTCACTTTCATAGTGCCACACTCTCCCCCACAAAATTAAAGGTCACCTGACCTTTCTGGTTGCACAGTACATTCAACTATAGACTTGACACAGTCCCACCGCCCATGGTCTCCAGAAGGCATTACTCTCAATAACCTGAGTCTTAGTCACCTTGTAGTCCCTCTGAACCAAAGTCGGCTGACCTAAAGTGTCATAACTCAGTACAAGCGGTTTTTGATTTTGTCTATGGGATCGCTGTCTCACAGAGTCAGTCTCACCTTTGTTGGCAGCTGAAATGTCAATCACTGCCTCACCGCTCTCTGACCTTCCAAGGTCAATGTCAGGGCATGCCTCTTCGCTCTGTAGTGGCACATCCTCTTCTCTCTGTAGTGGCACATCCTCTTCGCTCTGTAGTGGCACATCCTCTTCGCTCTGTAGTGGTACATCCTCTTCGCTCTGTAGTTGCACATCCTCTTCGCTCTGTAGTTGCACATCCTCTTCGCTCTGTAGTGGCACATCCTCTTCTTGATCGTGAAGACTCGTTTCAGGCTGGAACGGCTCCGCCAAAGGATTGAGTGGAGTCTGCCTCCATCTCCCTGGAACATCCCTGAAGTACCACTGGTACGTGCCGCTGTAGTCATCATCTGATGTGTCACTATTTCCTAGACGTGGCTCTACACTTGGGCGTCTCAGCTTTTTCTTTGTAACAGCCGAAGCATCTTTTCGGGGCTGAACAGTCTGCGTTGATGGCTTTTCAAGTGGTAGGAAGTTACAGGGCAGTAGGAGGTTCCTGTGTACCACCTTGTCTCTCCCTCGACCAGTTTCAGGGCAGATTCGATACACCGGGCTATCATCTGCCTTTCTCTCCA
The DNA here is from genome assembly GCF_011125445.2 of Fundulus heteroclitus. NCBI lineage: Eukaryota > Metazoa > Chordata > Actinopteri > Cyprinodontiformes > Fundulidae > Fundulus > Fundulus heteroclitus. Next base: position 1,132,714 of record NW_023397307.1, read on the forward strand.
TTACTTTGTAGATCTGGTTCTCCCAATAAGATTGGATCTTCGCAGGTCCGCCTCTCGGAGTGAGATTTCGGAGGAGAACTCTGTCACCAGGCTGAAGATCTCTCCCTTTCACTCTCCTATTATAGTATGCTTTCCCTCGAGCAGCTTCCTTGGTAGCCGTCTCGGCCGCTACTTTGTAAGCCTCCTGCATTCTCTTCTTCCAGCAGCTAACATAGTCATCATAGTCCACATGAGTTTCATCCTTTCTCAGATTGAAGAGCAGATCGATAGGCAGGCGAGGGGAACGTCCGAAGATGAGGTAATATGGGGCATAGCCTGTTGCCTCGCTCTTCGTACAGTTGTACGCATGGACAACTTTAGCCAATGACTCTTTCCAATCCTCCTTCTCCTTGTCCTCCAGGGTCCGTAACATGGACAACAGGGTACGGTTGAATCTCTCCACCTGTCCATTACCCTGCTGGCCAGCTCCGCGACCCATCTGTGACCCGTGGCATTGAGCTTTGCCGTAGTGAGCACATATGTTAGCGGGTTATTATCTGTGTACACCACAAATGATGGTGCATGGTACAGATAATCTCGGAAACGTTCACATATGGCCCACTTCATTGCCAAAAACTCTAATTTGCCAGAGTGCAGGTGGTACTTTTTCTCTGCTGGACTCAAGGTGCGGGAACCATACGCTATAACTCTCATCTTGCCTTGCTGTCGCTGGTATAAGACTGCACCTAACCCAACTTGAGATGCATCACAATGTAACACAAAGGGCTCGGTAAAGTCGGGGTACCCAAGGACAGGAGGTCTGGTAAGTGCATCTATGAGCTGGCTCAATGTCTCTTGGTGGGCGCTAGTCCATTGAATGGGTGACCGTGAAGGTAAGTGGCCTCTACTTTTCTTCACCCCCTTCCTAGTCTTGACATCTGGGACTGAAACAGAGTTCTCAGAGGATGGAGGACTAAGCAGGCTATAGAGTGGATGGGCTATGCGGGAGAAGTTGGCGATGAAAGGCCTATAATAAGAGAGAAAACCAAGCATTTGACGTACCTCTCCGACGGTTGCGGGTGTTTTTTCCTTTAAGGCCACCACCGGGGCCAGCTCTGCTGGGTCCATTGTGTAACCCTGGCCTGTAACTAACTTGCCCAAAAACTTGACACTTCCCTTGAACAGGTCACATTTCTTTGGAGTCAGCTTGACACCATGCTCCCTGTAACGCTGGAGGACAAGGCGGATGTGCTCTAGGTGTTCTTCAAAATTGCTGCTGTGCACAAGGTTGTCGTCCAGGTACGGAAGGCAAATAGTGTCTCTGAGGCCTGCCATGCAATGTTCCATGCTCTTCTGGAACTCAGCGGGTGCGGAGCTCAGGCCAAAGGGAATGCGCACCCATTGGTAGAGCCCCCAGGGTGTGATGAAGGCGGTTAAGGGGCGGCTCTCATCATCCAAAAAACCCTGGTGGTACGCCTTGCCTTGGTCTAACACTGAAAACCAAGAGCTCCCACCCAGTGCATCCAGCATGTCCTGGATTCTTGGTATTGGATGACGGTCCGGAACTGACTTGCGGTTGAGCTCTCTGAAGTCACAACAAAGCCGAAGAGTACCATCCTTCTTACGGACACACACCACAGGTGATGAGTAGGGAGACCTTGATGGTGTGATCCAGCCTTTGTTAAGTAGATCCTGCAGATACTCTTTCACTTCATTGTGGAGAGGTTTTGGGACTGACATGTAGGTTTTCTTTACAGGACTTGTGTCATGAAGGGTTATATGCATTTTCAGGGAAGGGATGCAGCCCACATCATCCCGGTCGTATGCAAATGCCTCACATTCTTCCCGCAACATCATCTTCACAGCTGTTTGTTGACTTTCTGTCAAGTGCTGAAGATCCACTGGTGGATCCCATGACTTTGGTCTCAGTTGAATGTTGTCTGACTGTGTGTTATTCGGGATGTGTGACTTTAACTTTGAACTCTTTTTTTCCTCTTGTGTCCACTCGTTTACTTTTGTCTGGATGTCTGCTGCATATACAGTCTTTATTGGTTCAAGATGTCCGATCACTTTGCGGCTCATTAGATAAATGGTGTGGTCTGTGGTGTTAGTCACTGGGATGGGCACATATGGCACTTTTCTGTCTGGGATTTGCACCAGTATGTCATTGAACAAGACGCCCTCTGGTGGTGAGTCAACCATGTCAGCTAAAAAGAGCATGTCTTGACCCAGAGCGTGTGGACTAACATGTGCCCGTGCATAGACTGTGGTAACTTGGTTTGCTCTCAGAGGCACTCTCTTTACTCCAGTCCTTACCACACCTGCCTCTGAGTCTTTTTTGCTGTTCTGCACTAGTCTGACAACATTATGTGCAGTTTGTACAGTTATTTCAAATGCTTTACTTACATAGTGTGCAAGTTGTTTTCTCCCACCTTTGGTCTTTACTTCTCTTCTGTTGACAACCGCCTCAATAACATTGTAGCCAATGATGGGATCACTGGCCACGGCTGGGTCACTGGCTACCAATATTGGCACTTGCAACTCACTGGTTGGGAAACAATCACTGTCTAGTCTGAAGCTGACTTCTATCCAGCCAGTGTAGGGGATGGTTGTGTCATTTGCAGCAAGCACTGTGAGTGTCTCATTATCTAACAGTTCTGACACCGGTCTGACAACTGTGTGGGGAAGGTGGTTCTGCCGCCAGTTTTCATTTACAATGCTGGACTGTGCCCCTGAATCCCACAATACTTTGACTGGATGGTTGTCCATAAAACAGTTAACAGTACAGCGGTTTCCCACCAGGCTTACTAACCTTGACTTGTGTTGGGGGGTTATATAACGAACTTCCGTTACAGCTGATAAGGCAGCAACTGGCATTTCATTGGAGGATGGTGGTGGGCTTGGCTGCTCATTATGGGACCGTGGATCCTGGACTACTGCTGGTCCCACCTCAGTAGCCCTTCCTCGTTTCCCAACAACGGTCTCGGTGCTCGGCATCCACGAGAGTAGTGGCCCTCCCGCCCACATTTGAAACAGTGCATACAGTTGTCTCCTTTTCCCTCTTCTCTGCACTTCTTGCAGCCTTTTTGTCTTTGTTTTGGTGCCACGGTGTGGGGACTGGTTTCCATAATGGCCACTGTGAAGTCAAATGAGGGAAAAAAAAATAAAAAAATAAAAAAAATGCACTGTGTTTCACACGGACTTAAAAGAGGGACGGACAACAAGGAAGAGAGAGCAGAGAAGAAAGCAAGCCAGACAAACAAAGAGGACGTAAGTTTGGGGGATCAGAGATCCTTGACACTTTGTGCAGAGGAGGACAAATCTGTGAGACGAGCAGAGAGGCAGCCGGTAAGACAAGCTGTAATGTCTATTAAATCAGACTGCAAGGTACCTCCAACAGGGCCTCCAACAGGGCCTCCAGATTTGCCAGCTCATTAACACCCATTGACAGCAACACCTGAACTGAAGAGGTGGATTGTGGTGAAAGAAGTTTGGCATTGATTGATTGATTGATTTTATAATTGCACTGATTGTTGTGTTGTTGAATAGTGGATTTGGATGTTAAGTTTACCTATTAATTAACTTAGCATCATTTGAGAAAGATTTGCAACTGGAAGCTATTTATATTTATAAAATGAATATTTATGACTAATATCGAAAAGTAGATATTTGTATATTTAAATAAATGTAATTGTAAATATTTATTCGAAATGTATTTTAAAGTTAAAGAACTTAAGTTTAGTTACTTGTTCATTTAACTTTGATTACTTTGTGGGTTTGATTCACAGTGGTTTGCTTTGTATTGTTTATGTAGATTACCATTTCCTTTGTAGTTTAAGTGAAATTAATTTAAGTAAATTAACTTATGGTTTAGTAATTGTTTGTTTATTTTTCTTCTTTTTGGGCTTGTTTAAAGGTTTTTACCTGCTTCTGGACCAATTTGCACATGTCCTGTCATTCACCAAATAAATGGAGGATAAAAGAAGGAAAACTGCGTGGTCCTTTGAGTAAAAACCTTGTTTATATAAGTCTGCATGAATTTGTCCATCCCTTTTTCAAGTGGGGAAGCTGCACAGATTAAAAAAGAACTTGACAGTAAAAACCGGCATAAACTGCTGAAGAAAAAATAAATAAGCTAATTGAAGGATCTTGCTAAAAAAAAAAAAAAAGACAGTTGCTGACATCATTTGTTTCCCTGATCTGTGAACAACTGAGACTGATTCAAAAGATGGCAGAACCAGCTGATGGAAAGTCTGTTGAAGAACTAAAGATGGAGAGGACGACAGCAAAGAGGTCGTTGACTCGATTGATCAATAACATAACTCGGATGCATGAAGATATGACTGAAGAGGAATTAAAGGACAGTTTCCACAAGCTCAACATAGAGGCTGGAAAAGTAATGGCAGCAAATGATGATCTGGAAGCAAGTCTCATCGCAGAAGTAGAATCCAGATTGGGTGAAGATGACAAAGCCGCAGTGACTGAACAGCAGAAATCTGATCTGGAAAAGACTGCAAAGGAATGTGAATCAAAAGTAAGAGAAGTCAAATGCTTAATCCAGGAAACCCTGTGGTAAACCTTTGGAAGGACTGAACTGTTAATTGCACTTCAAGCAGCAGAATCAGAATGTGAACATGCCGCCACTATCAGACCAGGAGTGGAAAAGGAGGCATACGACTTCACGCTCAACCACCTGAAGGAACTCTTAAAGGTTGCAAAAGAAGCTCATTCTCACTGGAAAAGATGGATCCCTCATGGCAGACGGGATGAAATCCAAGATCGGCTGGGAGGATTGGAACTCAGGGTCCCCAAGCTGGTTTCCAGGACAGCAGAGTTCATTCATGCAAAGCTAAAAGAAGATGAAGGAAAAGAGGAGCAAATTGCAATGTCCCGAAATTATTCCTTACCAACCATCAAGCTAAAACCAACATCGCTTCCAAAGTTTCTTGGAAACAAACGTGACTTTTACAGATGGAAAAGGGACTGGGAAGCACTTCAAAAACAAGGAGAACCAACCGGTTCAAAGGAGGTGAAAAAAGCACAGCTATTGGACAGTCTAGATGAGAAAATCACAAGAGACCTCCGCTTAATCTCCTATAGCACTCCAGAAGATATTTTTCAAATCCTTGAAAACCGCTATGGAAATCAGACAGCTATTGCAATTGAAATTGTGGAAGAGCTACAGAAAATTCCTGCAGTTAGAGGTCACCAGCCAAGAAGAATCGTGGAGTTGATTCAAGCTGTTGAAAAAGCTCTTAAGGATTTAAGTGACCTTGGAAACACTGGCGCCATTAAAAACCCTCTGGTGACAAAGTCAATTGAAATGAAGCTTCCTGAAGTTCTAAAGAAGGAGTGGCTCGTTTATGCAGCTGATAAAAGGAATGCTGTGGTACCAGAGAATCGGTTTGATCACCTCCTTGCATTTCTGAAAGATCAAGAAAATATTTATGAGCAACTAGAGCAACTGAGAGAGGAGGATTCAAGTAGACGAGAGACCCGAATGGAGCAAAGACACGCCAGAACCAAGTCAGTCAAAGCAGTTGATGACTTTGCAAGTTGTGTTGTCTGTGGCGATGGAAAACACAGGAAAAGACTCTACTTTTGCAAACAGTTCAGAACATTAACATTAAATGAGAAAAGAGCTGCGGTTAAGAAGGTAGGAGCATGCAGTAAGTGTTTGGAAATACATGAGGACAAATCATACTGCAAACCTGGGTTTTTGTGCAAGAATCGAAGCTGCAGGAGTGGAGATGATCCACACCACTACTATTTATGCCCAAGTGCTGAAGCCAAGAAAAGCAACACAGCCCAGAGGAGGAACCGAATGGGGCCAGAAGAAGACACAAGTAGCAGAAAGTATACTGAGGATCAAGAAGATTTTCTTAAGAAATTGTCTCCCGAGTTGGCCAAACATTGCAGAGATGTATTTTCAAATACTGCCTCTAGGGTTTTTAATACAACTCAGAATCAGTTAAATCTCCTGATGGATAGTGGAGTGCAGGAACTGCCAGTGTTGATGATGCTTCTTGAAGTTACTGCAAATGCTGGACAAAAGATCGGCACATTAATTGATTTAGCGTCGGATACAAATTACATAACGCACAAGGCTGCAAGCAGATTAAATCTCAAAAGTGAGGAGATCATGCTCATTGTCCATGGAGTTGGAGGAATGAAAGTTTGTGTGGAGACAAAACGTTACCTCTTAAAGATTCGTGTGAAAACCTCCAAAGGCACCCTTAAACCTTACCAGCTTGTTTGTTATGGACTTGACAGCATTGCAGACATTCATAAGCATGTGAAGGCAAAGCAGCTGCAAAGATTTTTTCCAGATGTACCGCTGGATGAACTTGTAAGACCCAGAGAAATAAGCTTACTTATAAGCCACAGAGAAGGTCAGTTGGCACCACAGAGAATTAGAGTTGTGGGGAACCTTGTACTGTGGGATGGGCCCTTAGGAAAGGTGGTTGGAGGAACTCACCCCGAACTGTTTGAGGAACTTGCCATGAAAGCTCATGCAACCAAAACACATTTTGCAAGGTCAATGAGGACAGCTGCTGTGAGATATGAAGAAGTCATTCATGAAATCCCACAGCATCCGCCATTAGATCATCAGGTCTCCATCCAAGTTAAGGCATCAAAGACTGCAACTACAAGCCGAGATTTCTTGGAGTGGTGGAAATGGGACAGTATTGGCACAGCTTGTGAACCCAAGTGTGGAGGTTGTCGTTGTGGCAACTGTCAGCCAGGAGGAAAGGCAATGACGCTCGCTGAAGAAAGGGAGCTTGAGGTAGTGAAGGAAGGCCTCACCTACAGTGGAGGAGACAGCCACACAGACGAACCTCACTGGCACGCTAGATACCCATGGTTAGAAGATCCAGCATCCCTGCCAGACAACAGAAATGCAGTCGAAGCTACATTCTTTAGAACAGAGAAACAACTGGCTAAAGAACCTGACTGGAAAGCTGCTTATACTGAACAAGTGCATGACATGCTTCAGCGTGGAGCTGCGATTAAATTGTCTGAGGAAGCAATCAACAAATGGAACGGCCCAGTGTGGTACGTAAGCCATCTAATTGCTCCAAATCCGCACTCGGTGACAACTCCTGTAAGACTTGTGTGGAACAGCAGTCAGAAATTTAAAGGAGTAAGTATGAATGACCTGCTGATGAAAGGCCCAGATGTCCTAAACCCGATCCGTGCTGTCCTATTAAGGTTCCGAGGGGGAACTTATGCTGCATTAGGAGATATAAAGAAAATGTATAACTCTGTTTGGCTGGAAGAAAGAGAAGTTCACCTGCACAGATTTATTTGGCGTGATTCTGAGGATGAGAAAGTTGGAGATTATGCAGTTACAAGAGTGAACATTGGAGATAAACCTGCAGGATGCATTGCACAGGTGGCGATGCGAGAAACTGCAAGTTTACCCTCATTTATTCATCTTAAAGAAGAGAGGGAAGTCCTTCAGAATAATAGCTACGTTGATGACATTCTAACGTCCCACAATGACCCAGTCATGTTAAAGGAAATCACAGAAAATGTGGAGCGCATTCTCAAAGCTGGAGGTTTCAAACTCAAACCATGGGTGTTTTCTGGGCAAAGTGGGAGGAACAAGCAGGATGAAGTGAAAGTAAAGACCATGGTTCTACCAAACCAAATGCAGGATGAGGACAATAAAGCACTCGGCCTGGGGTACATTGTGGAGGAGGACAAACTTCATGTCATGGTCAGCATAAATTTTTCAAAGAGGAAAAAGAAGATGCGACTTGGGCAAGACCTTCAGTTGGACCAAATCAGAAGTCAAACACCAAAACCTTTGACAAGGCGAGAGCTTCTCAGTCAGGTGTCTGGTCTATACGATCCAGTTGGCTTGGTAACTCCTGCAAAACAGAAAGGGGCAATCCTAGTGCGGAAAGCTTTCCAAGAGGCAAAGAACGTGAGTAACCAGGTCAAAGACACCTGGGATTTAGCACTCTCCAGTGACCTTAGAGAAGATGCAATCAAGCTCTTTGAAGAGTACACTCAGCTTAGTAAGATCCAGTTTGGCAGAACATTAACTCCCTTGCATAACAGCAGTGACCCTTTAGCAATTACGTTTTCAGATGGAAGTGAATATTCTTATGGAGCCGTGTTGTATCTGAGGTGGGGTTCAGCTCAAGATCCAATTATTAGACTGGTGGAATCCAAAGCTAAGCTTACTCCATTGGAACAAAAAGGTGAGGCTGTTAAAGCAGAGATATGTGGAGCTGTGTTTGCATCACGTTTAAAAAAGTACTTTGAAATGCACAGCCAAATCAAAGTTGAGAAGTGGTATCACCTTATTGATAGCCAAACAGTTCTTGGAGCAATTCAAAGAGAAAGCTATGGTTTTCAATCATTCTTTGCAAATAGGATTGGAGAGATCCAGAGCAACACAAGAATCCAAGATTGGTGGTGGCTTCCTGGGAATCAAAACATTGCTGACATCATTACCCGAGGAGCCAGTCCTCAAGATCTTGGTATTGACTCTAAGTGGCAACAAGGCCCAGCATTTCTAAAATCTCCAGTTGAAAAGTGGCCAATTAAATCATCTAAACAACTTGCTATCGATGCAAAAGGAAACATCACCAAGTTGCAAAAGAAGGCATTCATTGCTGTAACCACAAGGACTAGGATAAAGGAATCAGAGCTCAAACAAGAATTACCTCAAAATCAAACGGAGGCCTTGGCAAAGAAGCAGCGGCCATCTGTGTCCATACAGAACATGGTGGATGTTTGTCGCTTTAGTAGTTTAACACGACTGGTCAAGACAATTGCCTGGGTTTGGAGAGCGGCAAAGAGATTCATTAGAAAAAATCAAGCTGCAGTTAAACCAAAGTGGGAGGCAGTCTGCTCAACAGGGGTAATTTCTGTGAGAGAACGAGAAGATGCTCTCAGGGACATTTTTCTTGCTGCTCAGATGAGTGCCAACTTTCCCAGAACAACCATAGATAGGTTGGTGGTTTATCAAGAGGAAAAGTCTGGATTATTAGTCTGTGGCGGCAGAGTACAGATCTTTAGAGAGGACAGAGCTGCAGTTCCCATCATACCCCATGATGCCTGGGTGTCAACACTGTTGGGCCGAGAAGCTCATAATGCTGCACATGATGGAGTTGCTGGAACCCTACTGAGGATGAGGAAAAAAGCCTGGGTTGTCAAAGGAAGGAGGATAGCCCAAAAGATTGTTGACAGCTGTATGGTCTGCAGGAGAGCTCGGGCTCTGAAGTGTCAGCAGGTGATGGGCGATTTGCCACCTGAGAGGGCTGAGCCTGCTCCTCCTTTTAAGTTCACCTCAGTTGATCTCTTCGGGCCTTATCATGTCAGAGATGACGTGAAAAAAGGGTGACAATTAAGGTCTGGGGAGTCGTCTTTTGTTGTATGGCCAGTAGAGCAATTCACACCGAATTGGCAAGCTCGCTTTCCACCGAAAGTTTCCTGATGGCTTATCAGAGATTTACTGCAATCCGAGGTCATCCACAGAAAATCTGGTCTGATGCAGGCACCAATTTTATTGGAGCAAAACCAGTTTTGGACGAGATGTATAAGTATCTGGGTACCCAAAATATATCAAGTTTGGAAGAAACTGCTGCAAAGAACGGGACTGAGTGGGTGTGGAAGATCCTTCCCGCAGACTCGCCTCATAGAAACGGAGCTGCTGAAGCTGCTGTTGGAATTGTGAAAAGAGCTTTCCAGAGTCTTGGTCAAGAATTTGCACTAACATTCAGTGAATTTCACACAACTTTATATAACGCTGCCAATCTTGCAAATGAGCGCCCAATCGATGCCAGAATACAGAGTCGAGAGGATTGTATTCAGTACATCACACCTAACAGTCTTTTGCTCGGACGGGCATCTCAGAGTAGTGATGTGAAAATGTTTGATTTTTCCAGCTATTCATTCAAACGACTTGGAGCTATGCAAAATGAGGTTACAAAGTTCTGGAACAGTTGGAGGCAGCTGGCTGGTCCCAACCTTTTTGTGAGGAGTAAATGGCACACTTCCCACAGGAATGTTGCTGTTGGGGACATTGTCTGGTTGTGTGACCAAAATGCACTTAGAGGACAGTTTATGCTGGGCAAAGTTGTAAGTGCTAATCCCGACAAGAAGGGTGTTGTGAGGGACGTAAATGTCCAGGTTGTCCCAAGTTGTTGCACTCCTATAACAAAACATGTCAAGCAAAGATCAGTGCATCCACCAAAGAAGGATAAAATTAACACCACCATTCTTCACAGGGATGTTAGGAGGCTCATCGTCTTAATACCTGTGGAGGAACAAACAGAAAGTCAAACCACAGAGGAATAAGACTCCAGATGTACCCAAAGGCACCAGAACTGCGATCTTCCCAGTGTTTCATGGAAAGATCGAGTGGGAGGTGTGAAGTCAAATGAGGGAAAAAAAAAAAAAAAAAAATGCACTGTGTTTCACACGGACTTAAAAGAGGGACGGACAACAAGGAAGAGAGAGCAGAGAAGAAAGCAAGCCAGACAAACAAAGAGGACGGAAGTTTGGGGGATCAGAGATCCTGGACACTTTGTGCAGAGGAGGACAAATCTGTGAGATGAGCAGAGAGGCAGCCGGTAAGACAAGCTGTAATGTCTATTAAATCAGACTGCAAGGTACCTCCAACAGGGCCTCCAACAGGGCCTCCAGATTTGCCAGCTCATTAACACCCATTGACAGCAACACCTGAACTGAAGAGGTGGATTGTGGTGAAAGAAGTTTGGCATTGATTGATTGATTGATTTTATAATTGCACTGATTGTTGTGTTGTTGAATAGTGGATTTGGATGTTAAGTTTACCTATTAATTAACTTAGCATCATTTGAGAAAGATTTGCAACTGGAAGCTATTTATATTTATAAAATGAATATTTATGACTAATATTGAAAAGTAGATATTTGTATATTTAAATAAATGTAATTGTAAATATTTATTTGAAATGTATTTTAAAGTTAAAGAACTTAAGTTTAGTTACTTGTTCATTTAACTTTGATTACTTTGTGGGTTTGATTCACAGTGGTTTGCTTTGTATTGTTTATGTAGATTACCATTTCCTTTGTAGTTTAAGTGAAATTAATTTAAGTAAATTAACTTATGGTTTAGTAATTGTTTGTTTATTTTTCTTCTTTTTGGGCTTGTTTAAAGGTTTTTACCTGCTTCTGGACCAATTTGCACATGTCCTGTCATTCACCAAATAAATGGAGGATAAAAGAAGGAAAACTGCGTGGTCCTTTGAGTAAAAACCCTGTTTATATAAGTCTGCATGAATTTGTCCATCCCTTTTTCAAGTGGGGAAGCTGCACAGATTAAAAAAGAACTTGACAGCCACCAACATCTCTTTCATTTCTTTGCGAAGTTCTTCTATGATCTGCTGTGGGTCTGTTTTAGTCTCTTTATTTTTAACTGTTTTCACCGCCACTGTAATGGGGGATTCCTTGGGTTTCGGGTGGCTTTGAACAGGTTTAATGGCTGTCTGGCACGCTGTCTGGAGCTCTTGTACCTTGGGAATCTTGACTGCAGTGGACCTTCTTCGTTTCTCCAATCTTTCATTTTCCAGCTTTGAAGCTTCGTTAACTTTCTCAATCAGTTCTTCATCTGTTGTGGTCATCTTACTCAGGAGAGGCAGCAACTGATACTTAATGGAGTCACTGAGTAGCCCAGTTTCAATGGAGCGGAGAAACTTACGCTGAATTGTGGTCCTGCTGTACAGTTCATCTGTCTCCTCATTTGCTGCTTTCCATAGAAGTTTTTCTTTGAGCTCGATAGCACGAAATACAAAATTTAGGGCAGTTTCTTTGGGTTCTTGGGATATATTGAGGAGCTGATGGTAAAGTTCAGTGGGGCTATCGACCCTGTAGTGTCCCTTTAGTATGGTGAGCAGTTTGCTAAGGGTTAACCCACGTTTTATCTCCAACATGTCTCTTAGGGGCATTCCTGGACTGATGGCCCTAATTACTGCTTCAACTATTTCAACCTCTGAGTGTCCTTTTTCAATCCCATTTTCGATCTGGCGTACTAAACTGAGGTAGGACAGCTTATCCTTCTGCCCACTCTCTCCAATCTGCCCAGAGATTTTAAACTCCCTCCTCAATGTTACCTCCTGCAGAGTTTGTTTTGGCTCTGGTCGGGTTTTGAATGGATAATCTGTTGCCTGGACTGAAGTGGTGCATGGAATAGTGTCCTCAAGGTCTATCTGTGGCACAGACTTTTTAAATGAGGATTCCTCTTCTGACTGACACATTACTTTATTCAGTCTCTGGATATATGTGGCTGTTTCTTTATAAAACTGTTCCACTTGATCATCTTCTTCATTTTTCTCTATCTCATCAAACATGTCCTCTGCCAATCTGATGAGTGTCCTTTTGGTTTTACCTTGAGGCTCTCCGCTGTCCAGGCCAGAACACTTCAGTCGCCTGCAGACGTCCACGAGATGCTCTCTTTCCAACTACCACAAGGCTGCACTCACTCGATCGCGCAGAAGCTGTGCTGCCTCCATTTTTTTTTAATTTTTTTTTTGGTTCGTCTCTTGGGAAGGAAGGTGGTTGGTGATGGTGTTGATTCACTAGCGCCACCTCCTGGCTGGCTCGCCAAAATATGTTACACCACAGGAAATGATGGGCCGAGTCACTCCTTGTGCAGCATATTTATTCAGTTTAAAACTGCAAACAGAAAATACAGCGGTTACAGTAGCGCTCCCAACATCTGCTGCAACAGGCTGTCCTCTCGGCAATGGCGTACTCCTACAGCCTGCCAGAGCGTCACCCGCTGTTACGTGTGGTACTACGACAAATACACATGCTCTCTACTGACATCACTGTACATCTATATCCAACATACCTTCATTAACTCAACTGAACTCGAACAATACATAGGTTTAAAACACATTTTACAGCCTATTAAGCAGACCCACCGAGCCCACATAACCGCGAGCCAAGCGTGAGCCGTTAGCCTCGCTACTTGACCCACCGAGCCCACATAAGCGCGAGCCAAGCGTGAGCCGTTAGCCTCGCTACTTGGCCCACCGAGCCCACATAAGCACGAGCCAAGCGTGAGCCGTTAGCCTCGCTACTTTAGCCTGTTGCTAACTCCTGCTTTATATCTAGCTCGGTAATGCAGCTATACTGGAGCGCCTTTATTGTGTTATTCCGGACCCATCGAAGGCTACTGGCGTTATGAGCTACACATTCTAATACTCAGCTTACCTGCAAACAGAAAATACAGCGGTTACAGTAGCGCTCCCAACATCTGCTGCAACAGGCTGTCCTCTCGGCAATGGCGTACTTCTACAGCCTGCCAGAGCGTCACCCGCTGTTACGTGTGTTACTGAGCGCCCTCCGATGGCGAAACCCAAACATTGTTAACTCTAATAAACATTGTTAAATCTAATAAACATTGTTAAATCTAATAAATTCTAACGCTAGACTGAGTGATCATCACCAAAAACAAAATGTGGGGGGCTAGTTTTATGACTCACTTTCATGACTCACTTTCATAGTGCCACATAAGTTTAAACATATTTGACTCTGTTAATGCTAAAGCCAGTTCATAGACCTGTTCATTCTGCTCTTTTGCTTCTTTTTACTTCATTTAAAGATTGGAACACAGTACAGCTTCCTATGGGACATCTGTTGTTGTTGTTTACGTTGCGTTTGTTTGGTTGGTTGGCATTTATGTTAAAAAATGTGCATCTTATTTAATTTATGACGTTAGGGAAGCATTACTTTTTGTAAATCAAGTTTCTTTATAGTACTATTACTTATGAAAAATATGCATCGTGCCCCCCAGTCACTGACGTGATGACTTTACATTCCCTCGTCTAAGCCTCCTCAAAGTTGTAGTTTAGATGCTTTGTGATGCTTAAAAAAAGCTTGAAATCAACATCCAAAGTGCATTGTGGTGCAGAGATAGTTCTTACTCTGTAGACAACTGCAAGCTTTCATTTGTATCTTTGCAAATAGTTAAAAAAATGTTTCAATGGAATTGGAATGTCAACCCAAAGTATATTCATTCATTTCATCTTAATTAAGAACAGACGTGAGGATACATCAGCTAAGGTTTAAAAAAATAACCACATTTTTGTCCTGCACTTCCTTCCATTCTTTATTTTCACTTGTCGGCACTTTCTGCTTGCTAAAAATTCTGACATAACCATTGCATAGTTTGACAGTTTGTTTTTTATTTAGATTACATTTGAAGACTGCTCCTGTGTGGCTGGTACAGTGCTGTGCAATCAGTGTTGCATTACATCACCAGACTGCTCACTACTCTGCTCAGAATTTGGCTGCTGTGCCACCAGTACTAAGCTGTACTGAAACCGAACAAATCTGGCACAAACCAACAACCATGGTAAGTGAATCACATTTTGTATAACACACCCTCCAATTCTATTTAAAACAACATAGTAAGCTGTAAAGTCATATAGTCTGGACAACAGATTTTTGTTTTATAAAATAGAGATCATATTGATCAATATCGATAATTATCAATAATAATCAAAATATACAATCTAAATGCAGCCCTGGCCATTTTATGCCGTTGCTTAATGACCTATTTTTAGATAAATGGAATCAAACACAACAGTTTATTCAACCAAATTTTTACAAAACCTTTTCTGTGTGTGTTTTCTCCAATGTTATCATTTTTAAGCATTTAATTTAATTGTTTTACAGAAGGTTAAACCAGTCCGTGTGCGTCACATGGTTTTATGTCTGCAAGACCAGAATGGCAGCGCACAGTCGGAAATGGTGTAAGGTAATTATTTAAAATGTAATTATATTGAAGGTTGAAGTAACTGAATATGTTCTTTGAATACTTATTTTGAGTAACATGTATTAATTGGATGTCTTGTTTTTGTCTTTGTTTTTTGAAGGAGAAAACGTTACAAGGCAGACAAACCAGACCCTGATGTTCTCAGAGTAGCAGAGGTGTATCCGGACTTTCCTGCAGACCTTGCACCTCTCATTACTACCATGGTAATCAGTGCTGATGTCCCTTTATTTGATTCAGCCTTTGGTAAAGTCGAGGAAGGCAGTCCATTCCCTTTTCAACATTCACTACCAGTCAGTTGGGTAATAATTTGCCATGTGGATTCCCCCTCCTCTGCCATCACTGCCTCTTGACCACTACCATCTCGAGCCCACCTGTGTCCAGTTTGTCTGCAGCCAACAGCAACAACTTGAACTGGAGTATCTTGCGACAACGCTGGAACAGTCCGGTCAAATTGAAGTTGCCACCAGGGAGCAGAGCGCAACATTTCTAGGCAGTCTGTCATATGAGAGGAGCCACTTCTGCTTTGAGCTTAGCGCAGCACATCAAGATGGGAACAGCAGCCACAGCCACCTTGAAAAGGGGTCTAGCACTTAACCCATCAGCTATCTGGGAATACTGCAGGATCAAAAACACCAACTTTGGGCCCTGTGGGTTTGTGATTCACCCTGATGCTCCATGGTTGGGCTCTTCTCCAGATGTTGTTGTTTTTGACCTGACAGAGATGCAAACATTTGTTTTGTTGGAGTTAAAATGTCCCTATACTAAGAGTTATGTGAATTGTCGCTATGTAATGACACAATGAGGCTCGCGTCAAGTCCCAGCTGCTACTGGCAGGTGAAAGGGCAGCTTCTAATCACTGGCATGGAGTGGTGTGATTTTGTCGTCTATCCAGAGGATGACATTCTTGTCCAACGCATTTATAGAGATACCCGTGTGTGAAACGAACGATTAGGGCAAAGGTTGACCATTTTTACGTTTATGTGTACTTTTCAGGTTGGAGGTCAAACACATTTTGGTTTGTTTGGTTGTCTGAGCTTGTTACTATGTATTTTGTGTTATGTATAGCTTAGTAATGATTCTGTGCACTAATTTTCTATTGTCCTATTTAGTCAATTCTTTTCTAACATCTTAACACTATATGCCATGTTGTGGATTAAGTAGCGTAAGAGCTTTTTAAAAACCTATGTTTTGCTAAGGTATCTTGCAAATGTTGCTAAGAATTTAAACTGCACAATAAAAGTACTTTGTTTGAGTATTGCAGTTTGTTCATTAATAAAAATTTCCACAAAAGTGTTTTAATATAATCAGTAGTTAGGAAGTATTGGTTTTATAAAGTATTTTATTTGTGTGCTTTACAAACAAGTACCAAACTTTACAAGGGTAAGGAAATCAGCATTGCTTCCATGAAAACAGCGGCAGCCGGTGTGGGACGTTGGAGGCTTTTACAACGGGTTTGGCATGTTGGTGAGATCCTGCCATCCTATGGACTTATCGTGGCATCTTTGTGGCACCTAACGGCCACAGTGTGCCAGTATGTTTTCAAGTGATGTATTTATATCACCACATTTGTTTCTCTAATCACGAGTTAAACCACACATACAGTAACCTTATAACTTTTGTATTAAATTGCTTGAAAATGTTTGTTAAATTATGTGAATTTAACACATGAATAATTGAATGTAAATATATAATGGGTATTAAATAACCCGAAAATCTAAGCATTTTCGCAGAAGGGCGGCAGGTGGCATGCCGGCTTAGTGACACCTTGTGGCGGATGTATGCCACTGCAGCTGCCACAAAGCTGGCGGTAATTAAACAAGGTTTTATTGGAAATAATATGGATAAAACATGATTATTTGGAAGTAGTTATAGAGTAACAGGTAGCTAACAAATCATTTGCCCACACACAGCAACAGGAATGCAGCAACAGCCGTGATATCTTCTTGGTAAGTGCATGCCAGTGAAAGTCCTGCAGCCAACACCGCAATTGCCACTCCCACTGCCACAAGAAGAGCCAGTAGTTGGTGGGGATGTCACAAGAAGTGCCAGGACTTGGTGGAGGTTCAGCTTTTATTGGAAATAATGCAATAAAAATATGATTATTTACAAGTAGCTATAGTGTAACAGGCATCTGTAACAAACAGTTTGCCTAAAAACAGAAACAGCAGTTCACAAAGAGCCGTGGCACCTTCTTGGCAAGAGCATGCCAGTGAAAGTGCCACAGCATGCCACACAGCATGCCAGTGAAAGCGCCACAGCATGCCACACAGCATGCCAGTGAAAGTGCCACAGCATGTCACACAGCATGCCACAGAAAGTGCCACAGCATGCCACACAGCATGCCACAGCATGCCACACAGCATGCCACAGAAAGTGCCACAGCATCTCACACAGCATGCTATAGAAAGTGCCACAGCATGCCAGTGAAAGTGCCACAACATGCCACAGGAAGTGCCGGTGTCAGATGCCGCTGCCACAAATCACAGCATGCCACAGGAAGTGCTGGTGTCAGATGCCGCTGCCACAAATTGAGCCTGCTGTCTCTCAGATTATGAAAGGAGTGACTTTATCTAATCGTTTTGCAAAAGCTTTATATATTATTTTAATATCCACGTTGATTAAGGATATGGGACGATAACTGGTGGGCAACATAGGATCTTTGCCTGGCTTAAGCAGAAGACTGATGGTGGCAGAGTTCATATTAGCTGGAAATCTGCCATTTTCCTGAATTTCTTGCAACATTCTGTGAAACGTTGGTGCCAGAATATTCCAGAACTCCTTATAAAACTCAGTAGGGAATCCATCTGGACCTGGAGCCTTTTTATTGGGCATGCTTGTTAAAGCTTCCTGAACTTCAACTGTTGTCAGCGGTGAGTCCAGTGTCGTTCTTTGGTTATCTGATAGTTTAGGAAGTGTAATTTTATCCAGAAACTGCTTGATGACATTGTCTGATGGATTTATCTGTGATGTGTATAAAGATTTGTAGAAATCTCGGAAGGTGTTGTTAATACATTCTGAATCATGTAATGTATTCCCATTGGAATCTGTAACCGCAAATATAGTCGCTTTCTCTTTATTTATTTTTAACTGATTAGCTAAGAAGCTTCCTGACTTATTGCCATGTTCAAAATTATCTAATCGAAGTTTTTGTAAATGCACATTTCTGTAAGTGAAGCCTCAAAACATTGCACAAAAGCACCTTATTACCTCATCATCTGTTATCTGGGAGTCATGAAGGACAACTGGCGAGCTGTTTATTTATTGAAAACACGTTATCAAAAATATTAGATTTAGGTCATAAGTGTGGTATAAATTAATAACACCTCATTCAATAAAATACCATAGATTCACATTATATCTCTTTATTACAGATTTTGCTGCTAAACACATCCAGTAAATTTTAAGTTTCTAATAAAACTATATTGTACAGCTGCATTGTAATTTTTACTTAAATACTAATTAGAGTTGTGGTGATTTTGTTGTTTTGAGGTTATTTACCTTAAAGATGTTTTAAATGAATGATTACACATAATAAAACATTCAAAATATAACAATTCTCAGATGAGAAATTTACAATATTAGATTATATCTGTTGTCTCATGTGTGTCTGGACTCAACAAAACGGGTCCAAACCAGAACCGGATCAAAGAACTGGTTCCACTTATTCAACCTGGGGAATCATTTGACATTTTATTGCTGAGTTTACAGTTTTTGCTGCTAAAAGCAAAAGAAAGGGAAAAAAAGAAAATATTCTGGTGCTGATCAGCTGGTTTAGAAAACAATGTTGAAAAATGACCAAACCCAACAGAACCAGAACATCAATTCCGAAGGAAAACAAGTGCTGACAATCTCTGACCAGTGTTGGGCACGTTACTTTGAAAAAGTAATTAGTTATAGTTACTAGTTACTTCTCCCAAAAAGTAACTGATTTACTAACTGAGTTACTCCACTATAAAAGTAACTAGTTACCAATAAAAGTAACTATTTGTTACTTTTTCTTTTCTCTCCCCTCCCCCCCCAAATGAGCTGATGGAACGGATCGTGCTAACGGTACGGATCAGGTAGTGACAACCATAGACATCATAGATGTAGACGCATCGTTGGCCGCAGGTTCACACGTCAACGTCACCGCCATATTGTATGTGGCAGAAAAAAGTCAAGTTCTGTTGTAGTGAACGTGGATCAGAGAAGATGCTTTATTCCTGTGCTGCATGGAAATTTATTCAGGCTGATTCACTACTTGTATCTGCCTTCTATAAACTAAGGCTGCACCATGTTGCAACTGGACACATTAAAGCTGCAGAGTGGCAACACTAGGAAAAAGCTGTGCAAGACCATTCTTTTTTTTAGCTTGCATACAGTACAGACTATTGTATTTAGACATAGATGTGCATATATAGATTTTCAAGTTTTTTAAATAAGCCAAATAAATAGCTGTGATTATATATAACTATAGGTCAAAATTATAGCTGTCTATACATATCTATATATTTCTACATAAGTAAATTATATATATATATATATATATATATATATATATATATATATATATATATATATATATATATATATATATATATAAAGGGGGAGTGGTGGCCTAGTGGTTAGAGCACAGAGCTTCGGCCCCAGACGTTCTGAGTTCAACTCCCACAAGCTGCCATGCTGGGTCCCTGAGCAAGACCCTTAACCCCCAATTGCTCCCCAGGCGGCGCACAGTGCTCCCCAAGGGGATGGGTTAAGATGCAGATGTGATTTTATCCACTGTGAGTTCAATTATATATATATATATATATATATATATATATATATATATATATATATATATATATATATATACATATGTGTGTGTGTGTGTGCTATGAATATAATGATCAGTTTGTTAAATCTAAACATTGTGGTCTTCATTATTTCATAAAATCGTCTCACATGTGAACCTTTAGGAACAGACTTTTTGGGGGAGTATTAAAGAGGTAAAATTACTAATATGAGGAAAAAAAAGACCTAGGACAATAAAGTAAAAAAAAAAAGTGGTAATGTTATGAGAAAAACGTCATATTATGAGAATTAAGAGGGAACATTTCCAGAATAGTCATAAATTGGAGAATTATTTCACTCCTGGAGTAATAGGGCCAGGTTAGATTATTTTAATTATTTTTATTCTTTACAAGAATAAATTAAGGAGAATGAAGCTAAAGGGATACAAAAATAAACTTGTAATATTACAAAAATAAAAATATTACGAATACAAAGTATATTCTGAGATTAAAGTCCCTCTGATACTGTTTAAGTGACTGACTAACTGCAGATTTGCCACATTTAACGTGGCGGACGCTCTGACACATTCGCAGCAGAGGCAGAACCCGCCCAACGACGCGTCTGCGTATGTGATGTCTATGGTGACAAGCACTAAACACCCACCACTGTGAATGCAGAAACACCCACCTACCCAATTTCTCTGATTGGCTGAAGATGTAATCTTACTATGCATCAGCCAATAATTTCTTAGAGGTTATCTCATTCTCCCTTTTTTCATGACACCATGCGCACGAGTCCTATCATGAAGTGAAAAAAAAAGTTAATTGTGCGAGTTGAGTAACGTGCAGTAACGGGGTGTTGGCAATGATAACGGCGTTATAGTGACAGTCAAAGTAATTAGTTAGATTACTCGTTACTGAAAAAAGTAACGCCGTTAGTAACGCCGTTTATTTCAACACCATTATTCCCATCACTGACTATTGATTTCTGTGCAGTTTAGACATAAAACAACAACGATCAAGAAAATAATCTGCTGGAGATTTAAAAACCAGAATCAAACTCACTGAACATTCAGTGGATTCTGTCTATTTGGGTTTACAGAACTCAGCAGAACCTTCAACATAAACCCCAGCATGTAGAGGCTGAGTGGAGGTGGTCTGGACTCTGTGGAGGAGAGTCATGGTTTCAGAGACGCTGTAGAAGGACAGAATACCTGCTCTGTGATCCAGGTACACTCCTACTCTGGAGGAACCAGGACCTGAGATGGAGGTCCAGATGTCGTTGTGACCAAATTTATAACCTCCTTGGGAACAATCTAATGCCCAAGATTTGTCATTAGCTCCAAATATACTCTCATCTCCTGCTCTGCTGATATTCTTGTATGCGACTGCTACATAAACTCTCTCTCTCCACTCCACCTCCCAGTAACAACGTTCAGTCAGACTCTCTCTACTCAGAACCTGAAGATAATCAGTGAATCTGTCTGGATGACTAGAATAAGACTGAGGTTGTTTCATCCTTGTCACCTTCCTGTTCCCCTCTGATAGTAACAGATAACTGTATGCTGTGTTTGGATCCAGTGTGATTTCACATGAAAATCTCAAGAATCCAGCTCTGCTCTTTGGTTCTGGTTCTGACAGTAAAACATCCACCTCAGTGAGTCTCAGTGAGATGTTTGTCCGTGCGTCTCTCAGGATGTCCTGTAGTTGATCTCTGAGCTCTGACACAGCTGCTGTCACATCCTCAAAGTAGCTCAGAGGACGGATCTTGATGCTGGATGAGTGTGTAGACTCACTGAGTGCTGACAGTGAGGGGTAGTTGTGGAGAAACTGGTTGTGATCCTCTGTGTCTGAGAGCTGCTTCAGCTCAGCGTCTTTCCTCTTCAGCTCAGTGATCTCCTGCTCCAGCTTCTCCTGAAGCTCTTTGACTCGACTCCCTTCAGTTTCCTGCTGGGATCTGATCTGCTGCTTCACATCAGAGCTTCTTTTCTGGATGAGACGGATCAGCTGAGTGAAGATCTTCTCACTGTCCTCCACTGTTTTATCAGCAGAGTGCTTGATGGCCTCCAGCTCCTGTTGAAGCAGCTTCACATCTTTCTCTCTGTCCTGGATTCTCTGCTGGATGTTTTCTCGTCTCACCTCCAGCTCTCTCTGCCTCTCAGTCCTTTCTGCTGCAGCTGACACTGTGTCGTGGCCTTTATGTTCATCCATTAAACAGATAAGACAGATACACTTCTGATCAGTACGACAGAACATCTTCATCACCTCATCATGACGAGAGCAGATGTTCTCCTGGAGGTTCCTGGAGGGCTCCACCAGCTTGTGTTTCTTTAGTGGAGCCACATCATAATGAGGCTGAAGGTGTTTCTCACAGAAAGAGGCCAGACAGACTAAACAGGACTTGATGGCTTTCAGTTTTCTTCCAGAGCAGAAATCACAGGCCACATCTTCAGGTCCAGCATAGCAGAGATCAGCAGGAGCAGCTTGGAGTCCAGTCTTCTTCAGCTGCTCCACTAAAGCTGCTAACATGGTGTTTTTCTTCAGAACGGGCCTCGGTATGAAGGTCTCCCTGCACTGAGGGCAGCTGTGGATTCCTTTCTGATCCTCTCCATCCCAGAAGTTTTTAATACATTTCATACAGTAGCTGTGTCCACAGGGAATAGTCACCGGATCCTTCAGTAGATCCAGAGAGATTGAACAGGAGAAGGTTTCTCGGTCCAGCTGGTTCTGCTCCATTTCTCCTCTCGGTCACAGTGACTGTGTGAGTTTTATTTCCTGAAAACAGCAACAGCTCTGAGCTCTGATCTACGAATCACGTGTCAGAGCAGAGAGGCTGCAGCCAATCAGCTTTCACCTCCAGCAGATGTTGCTCCACCAGCTTCAAGGTGTGTCTGAGAGCAGGAAGAACAGGGAGGGTTATCAGGCTTTACAGCCTGCAGAATAAGGAGCAGAGGTTGCCTTTATAAAGCTTGTGTACGCACAAAATGCGCCTGAAACATGTGAATCCCCCTTTCCATGCAAAATTCAGATCTATAAAAAAAAAAAACTTGAGAGGAAAATATTCAGTCCTCACAGCAGAGTGAAACACTTGTACGGTCCGTGTTGTGTGCGAATGAAATGGTAAGTCGTCATGTGTTATTACAAACTGTAACATGAAAGCAAAGTCCGTCTAAAATAGTGACCGTCTTGAATCGAACAACAGCACCCCCCCCCCCCGTTGTACAGTGTTGAATAGAACAACAGAACTCCACCCCCCCCCCCCCCCCCCGTTGGACCGTCTTAAATCGACCAACAGCACCCCCCCCCCCCCCCCCGACAACAATCTCACTCTCAACAGTCTTCAAAAGTTGAGAGGTATGGTAATGGTAAGTGTTAGGTTTGGCAGCCAGGACGAGGTAGAAGCTCACGTAGGCAAATAACTCTTAACAGCTTTTATTTAGAACTCGTTCAGCAGACCAGTAACATCTTGTAAATTTTTTCATTCCACTTCTCCTCTCCTTTCATTCTCTACTCGTACACCACCTAGTGGTAGACACAACATTCCCCCCTTACTTGAAAAGCTTGCATATACCCATTTAGCATAAGACTGAACATCAACCTCATTTAACAGTTTGTATGTCATAAGTAGAACTTTAGCTGAAATCAAAGTAGGTGGTTACTTAAGCCAACAAAACCAACCAAATATATTCAGCAACCATGTACTTTTAACACTTGAAGTTACTATGAAACATAATTACCAAATGTAGCCATTGAAAAATAAAATCCAGGTGTTTGAAACATTTTGTACCATAAGAATTGATTCACTTGTACCCAAAAAATGTAACACACACTCATTTATGTACTCATTTACTCATTTTTAGCTTGTTTGAAAGTCCTTGAACCACACTGGTTGAGCAGCAGTTCTAACACTTTTCCTTTGAACCCCTAGGTCACTCTTTTCTGGTTCTGTCATTTTTACATGGAAACTTGCAGAATATCGTGAAAGTCTGGCAGCTTTCCACCTTTTATTGTCACTGAGTACATAAGTACTTCCTCCAATCTGCTTTTCAACACAGCGGTGGAGTAAATCTAGATGAGCCTTTGTGAACATGATGAGGTCTTCTTACCCTCACCATATCTCCAGGTTTGAATGTTGGTGTCTTGGCTCCACGGCGCTTGTCAGTATACTGTTTAGACCTCTCTTGTTTCTGTTTAACTGTTTCTCGTACAGTAGTGCATTTTCTGCTTTTCTCTGAACCCGGAAAGACATTCACTTTTGTTTTCATTCCTCCTGTTGTGCAGTAGTTCTGGTAGAGATACTCCAGTTGTGTTATGTGGCGTTGCTCTATCGTTTTGTAGGAAATCAGTCACTGTGGTTTTCCAGACTTTCTGCATGTGTTCAGCAGTTACGAATGTCTCCTTAAGAACTCTATTCCATCTTTCAACAGCACCATTGCACTGTGGATGGTGAGATATTCCCCTCTCTCTGAGAAAATCTGCAAAAGAGCTGGTAAGAAATTGTGGCCCATCATCAGTGACTATGTAATCAGGGTTCCCCTCTCTGCTGAAAATAGAATGCAGAAATGTGATAACAACATCAGTCGTTAAAGCGTGAGCAAATGCTACTTCTGGCCATTTACCGTAATAGTCCACTAATGTTATAGCGAATCTACATGAAGAACCAGCAGTTTCAAAGGGACCCACAATGTCCAGAGCAACTTTCTCCCACGGTCTGTTCGGCAGTTCAATAGGCTGTAGAGGAGCAGGAGCAGTTTGAGCAGATTTGTCGTTCATTTGGCAAGTCGTACATGAAGAAATAACAGACTGAACCATTTTGTCCATCTGGGGCCACCAGTAGAGGTCACGAAGTCTCTGTTTTGTGCGTACAACGCCTTGATGTGTTTCATGTGTGAATGACAGTAGCACGTAAAGCAACAGGAACAATGTATCGATGTTCACCTCTCATGACCAGATCCTGAGATGCAGAAAGTTCATTCCTGATGTGGAAGTATGGTATTAAGACAGGGTCCACATCCTTCTTGCACTTTGGCCAGCCTGTCCACGGAGAAGTGTGAGTTCATGGCATTGTGAGGAAGCAGAAGTGAACTCAGCAACAGACAGAGCCGACACCACGGCTGCAACCATGTCAGGTTCATCAATAGGAGTAGAGTCCATAGGGAGCGGCAACCGTGACACACAGTCTGCAGCCTGATTTTGTGATCCAGGCCTGTATTCCAAATCATAGGTGAAGCACAGTAAATGTGCAGACCAGCGTGCAACTCTCATTCCAGCATGCTCAATGCCTTTGGTAGCGAGTAATGTCGTCAGTGCTTGATGATCAGTCCTTAGCGTGAAACGTCGGCCCCAGAGATAAGACCTCCATTTTTCCACGGCCCACACACGAGCAAGAGCCTCCTTTCCCACTGTGGAGTATTTCCGTTCTGCAGAGGTCATCGTACGAGATGCAAATGCTGCAGTTCGTTCAACATCATCTGGGTGTATTTGGGTCAACACACCACCCAGGCCGTAATCTGAAGCGTCTGTGGTGACAATGGTTGGAAGTGATGGGTCAAAAAGAGCCAGAACAGGACTGTTCAGTAAAAGGTCTTTTAATTCCTTAAAGCTTTGATCAGCCCTTTCAGTCAATACAAAACCAGAGTCAGCAGCTTCTCTCAGCACAGCCCGCATTGGTTCCACTAATGTGGCAAAATTTGGAAGAAACTTACTGTTATGGGAGTTTTGGGTGGAATTCTAAACAATAGTAACTGAGTTCCCATCTTTACTAAATGACAAGACGGTGGTATGACGTTCCAGCACTTTTATTGAGAAACAGAGCAGAGATTTACATAGTTGGAAAGTAATCGCACCCCACGGTCCCGCTGCAGTCTGCGTCTGCCCTGTCTCTGCCTGCCTCGCTTTTCGGGCTTCCCCTAATACTGCACCGTGGCCTTCCCATGAGACAAAACAAAGACAGTCTATCGTAAACAATCAGTATCCCTCAGCAGCTGCAGCATTTTGCCTTGCAATCAGCAAACAGTGGATCTTATACACAGACATCAGGTCTCCAGGCCTCCTCTGTCCGAGTGGTGTGAGGCCATAGTGACTTCAGAATAATAATTCTTATATTACTTACTGCACCAGGAGATCATATCAAGGAAGGAGCGCAGAGAAGGTAGATCATGTGGTGGTGGTGCATTACAGACAGCTGCACTATGATCTGGATCAGGAAGGATGCCATCTTTGGAAATGATGTGACCAAGAAACTTGAGGCTGGACTGTGTAAATGTACATTTCTGCATGTTGAGTGTCAGGCCTGCCTCCGTAAGACGCTGGAGCACAGCATGCAGTCGTTGGTCATGTTCCTGTAGAGAAGATCCTGAAACAATTACATCATTCAAGTAATTGTGCACACCAGACAGTCCTTTAAGCACAGTTTCCATCATTTTGTGGAATGCAGAAGGAGCAGAGGCCAACTTGTAGGGAACATGGCAGTAACGGAAAAGTCCTTTGTGTGTAATAAAAGCCGTGAGATCCCTACTGTTCTTATGTAACAGGAGTTGATGGTATGCAGATGCCAGGTCTATGGTGGAAAAAACACTGGCACCCCTGAGCTCACTCATCCATGTGGGGCAAAGGGTGACTGTCGGCAACAATTGCTTTATTAGGTTCCCTCAAGTCAACGCACACTCTTGGTGTGCCCTCTTTCCTTGTTGTGACCACAATAGGTGAAATCCAGGGAGAAGCATCAATGCGTTTGATAATTCCCTCCCTTAACAGCAAATCCAGTTCCTTTGACACAGCGTCTCATACTGCAAATGGAAGTCGGCGACGTTTTTGCCTAACTGGAACTGCATCCTCACGTACTTTAACTTTGTGCACAAACCCAGCAACACAGCCAATAGAAGCAGAGTCTGTTTATGTCTGCAACACAGGTGCAGCAGAATAAGCATGTTCAGGAGTTGGAGCACGGATGGAATCGGAGCTAAATGTCCATTTCAGTGTTTTTATCAGATCCATTCCGAGTAATGCAGATCCTCCTTTAACTACATACAAAAAAGCAGAAGCAGCGTTGTCGTGAAGGGTAACTGTTGCTTCCAAACATCCTATTACAGGAATATCCTCCTTCAAGTAAGTGACTAGTTTCACCTGAGGTGCAGAGAGATGACACTCAGGAAAATGTCTGTTGTACAGAGTCTCTGGTATGATAGGAACAGATGATCCTGTATCAATCAGTAATTCACAATCAGCAGACTCTCCCGACGCAGCTTTAATGTTCACATTGCAAAACAGTCTATCAGTAGTGTTAACTTCATTTGCAGTTAACATGAGCACAACCACTTCAGGCATTACTTCCCCGACTTGTTTAGCTGAGCGGCAAACTTTAGTAAAGTGTCCAGTCTTACCACAGCTGTTACATCTTCCAGCGGCTGCGGGGCAGCTTCTTGCATTCCCCAGGTTATTTGTCGATCCACAGCGGTAACAGGTGCGCGTTGTCTGCCGCGCAGTGCGCGTGTGGCTATTTTTAGAAACAGCTTGCCGGTGTTTTTCCTTGCGTTGAGCAGGTCCGCGCTGGGCAACCGTGTGAACAGCAGTAGCTCCGCTGTAGAGTTTGAACGACTGAAAAGCGTGTTCCACTTGACAGGCCAGCGTGACAGCGCTGTCCAGCGTTAACGAACATTCCAGGAAAAGCCTGTTTCTCACCTCCGGTGCATAAGACTTCTCAATCAACTGATCCCGCAGCATCTCGTCCTCCATGGCTTCATAAGCACATGTGATAGCCAACTCACGTAAAGCAGCCATGTATTGTCATTGGTCATTGTTTATATTTCAATTGTTTACATAAATCACCGCTGCACCTTATCCTGTAATTTACTGCAATTTACTGTGATTTTTTTAAGCTGTATCACGGACCGCAGAACCGGTAGGGCCGCGGCCCTACCTACTTTTGATGATCAAACATGTAAAATAATATATATATATATATAAATAAAATAAAATTATTCAATAGCTATTTTTTCAAATGCACAGTAGTCTATGGCAGCAGCATCATTCTCCAATGAGAAAGCGATAAATCATCCCATCTAAAAATGTATTGGCTGATTGTGTCATGTGATGTAAACAAAAGTTTTCCCACACAATTGCAAGCCACATCTGCGCTGCTTATAGGCCCGTTTACACTACACTTTTTTAACCGAGCCGAGACCAGTCCGAGCTCGGTAACTGAGATAACTCTTGTGTGTAAATGGTCAGCAGACTGAACCAGACCGCGCTAACGATAACCGGACCGCGCTAACTGCAGACCAGTTCATCAGCAGGTCTCGGACTGTTTTTTTTTGGCCCGGTTCCCTGATAACGAGGAGCGCATGAGCAGACCGCGTCATGCCCTTACAGTCAGCTGACTGTCAGCGGGTTTTCCGGCATGTCTGGCTGCACGTCCCGATTCACATTCCATTTAGACAAATTTCAGACATTCATAATAATACTAGCTTCCTTACCGTGCCACACGGTTTCCAGTGATGACTCTGCTTATGAACCTCAGCGTCTGTTGTTGTTTCCTGCGTCTGTAAATCCTTATTAGATGTTCATTTGTCTTATCCACGTCCCAAAAGCCGACTCTGTCTAACAATAACATCCTGAATATTACGGGTGCCGCCATTTTGATTTGCTCGGTCCCGCCTTCAACCCTAGAGAGCGGTAGTACCGCAGATCGCCACTAGGAGGCGAGGAGCAACCAAGGAACCGGGATAACCGAGATAACTCTTGTGTGTAAACGGCTGCATTTATCTCAGTTAACTGGACCAAGCTCGGACCGGTCTCGGCATGGCTTGGTTTTTAGGTGTAGTGTAAACGGGCCTTATGACTGCCTCTACTTCGTTTGCTTCGTAAGCTATAAGGCTGTGTCCACTGCAAGTGCTGAGAGGTGTTTCTCGTCCCTCCGTCGTATCAAGACCTATCTGAGATCGACAATGACCCAGAAAAGACTAAATAGCTTGATGTGCGCCCACACACACAGGGATCTTTTGACTTCAGTGGATGCTTTGAGGATAGCCAGGGACTTCATCCAGCATAATGGCAGACGGAGACACTTTTTCGGGAATATTTAGAGCAGGTGTGAGTTCGACTATTTTTATTCTGTAAATATTGTGTTAGCTGTAATATAACGATTGTAAGTATAAATAAATCCGGGGCGTGTGTGCTGGAACGTCAGAAAAAAAGTTAAATAAAAATTCGGTGCCGATTTTAATTATAACATAGCAGACACATTTATCATGCTCAGGGACCACAGCCTATGAGAAAGCAATAAATTCTGGTGTCTAAAAACGGATTGGCTTGTCTTGTGTCATGTGACGCAAATCAGTTGCGTGATCAAGGGGATGCTGGTGTTTTATGTGTATGCGGGCGCGTGTGTATGTGATGGGTAGTGGTATTGTGAGTATTGCCTGATGGGCCCGACCAATTTGAAATGCGTTCCGCGGTCCATGAGCTGTATGCAAACGAAATTTTGTTCTGTACGCACTCTGTGCATACAAAATGACAATAAAGTTGTCTAAGTCATTGAGGCACAGTCTCATCTGCCCTCTGCGTTCTCTGTCGGAATTGGTGTCTCGCCACAACAACGTTCACCTTCGGTGCAAACTGTAGTTCCAATGCCGTCACTGTATGAAGTGCCGGCGTTAGGCAAGGTGTAAAATAAAAGTTGTCCCTCGAAGCCAAGTGCATAAATTAGCAGAGCACGGCGTCTAGCATTGGACCAGGAATTGCCAGTAGCATGAATAGCCGTTAAGTAGTTCTCAAACATTTTCCGCCACATGGAAAACGGGGCCGTAGGTTCTCCACTGCAGGGATTGGTATAGACGTCATCGTCACCAATTGTTATTTTTGGACGCCAGGACGAGGTAGAAGCTCACGCAGGCAAATAACTCTTAACAGCTTTTATTTAGAACTCGTTCACCAGATCAGTAACATCATGTACATCTTTTCATTCCACTTTTCTCCTTTCATTCTCTATTGTACACCACCTAGTGGTAGACACAACAGTAAGCATTACCGTCTATAGCCGCAGAAGGGCGCTCTAGGCTTGTGAAAATTGCTGCTGTTGTAATTCAATTCAATAAAATTTTATTTATATTGCGCCAATTCACAACACATGTCATCTCAAGGCTCTTTCCAAAGTCAGACTCTATCAAATCCTCCAGGTTGGTCAGAAAGTTTCCTCTCTAAGGAAACCCAGCAGGTTGCATCAAGTCTCTCCAAGCAGCATTCACTCCTCCTGAAAGAGCGTAGAGCCACAGTGGACAGTCGTCTGCATTGTTGATGGCTTTGCAGCAATCCCTCATACTGAGCATGCATGAAGCGACAGTGGAGAGGAAAACTCCCCTTTAACAGGGAGGAGAACCTCCAGCAGAACCAGAACCAGGCTCAGCGTGAACGTTCATCTGCCTCGACCCACTGGGGCGTAGAGAAGACAGAGCAGAGACACAGAAAGCACAGAAGCTCACATTGATCTAGGAGTACTTTCTATGTTAGATGGTAATAGTGGATGATCTGCCTCCCCTGATGATGTCACAGCTAACAGAACGCCAGATCAGGTGTACATACCATGAAAAGAAAAAATGACAGAACAAAAAGTTAAAAGCTGAAATAACAAACAATGTAAATTGGAGAACAGTAGGAAAACTCAGCAGAGTAAGAGAAATAAACCTTGATGTCCTCCAGCAGCCTAAGCATTTTTGACTGATATACGGTACTATATTAAAATATGTCATGCTTAGTTTATGATAAAATTCATTAACGTTCTGATATTACTTTTTAAATTGTATTTTTTTTTCTTCCTGTGAGAACGGCTCGGTTTAGGATTTTTTTTCCCCTCTCGTGAGATAAAGTTTTGACACCCTGGTCTATGGCTGGACGATAATTCAATGACAGTATATATTGATCATTAGACGTATATCGATAATAGAAAGAAAAAAAAAACTCAATAAAAAGTTCAATAGTAAAAAAAAGTTTTTCCTTCCTTTTGCATTCTAGGCTATCATGTAGGTTAATATTACAGTCGTTACATCCTCCCAACCAATCACAACACAGACCCAGGAAAGCTCCGCCCCTTCAAAGAGTTCAGAGAGCACGCGTTCTTTTTTTTTCTTCAGTAAAAACTTACAGTTTTGGTCAACAGTTGGTTGAATAAAGGGTATTCAAAGGTTTGATTTCAGTGTTTGTGTGTTTTGTGTCTAAAAATAGGTCAGTAAGCAACAGCTTAAAATGTCCAGGGCTGCACTTAAAATATGTTTTGAGTTTGTTGATAATTATCAAAATTGATGTGATTTCTATTATATCTATATGCTTTTTCTTCCTGTATCGCCTCGATACAGTGTCCACAGTCTGGACCAGTGCAGCCTCTGATTTTAGTGTAACGAGTGTTTCCTGTCTGCAGTGTTATAACTGTGAAGAGGAGGCCTTGAACCACTGCTGCTGGAACACCTCGTACTGCTCCATCAAGTGTCAGCAGGAGCACTGGCACGCAGACCACAAACGGACCTGCCGCAGGAAGAGATGAACAGGCCCACGCCTCCCTGGCTCCCTCCCTCTGTCAGTCAGCCAACAACACACATTTCTCTACGGTGTTACTGTACTCGCCCTCCTGGGAACTTTTCAGACCCGATAATTTGCTGCGTGGCGAGTGATTTGCTCCTGTTTTGGTTCTGTTATTTAATGTAGCCATCGTATTTGTTTGTTTTCCTCGCAACCCGTGAACTTTTCTCCAGAGCCTAGCTCCACTACGGATTTATGGTCAGATTTTTATGTTTTCTATTTTTTTTTTCCTGTATGTTTTCTTTGTGGAAATGCTGATGTTGTGTCAGAGGATGTGTTATTTAAGTCTGTAGGAACATGTGAGCATTAACAGAAAACAGTTTATTACCTTAATTTTTTTTTTAAAGTATTTTCTTTTCTTACTGTAAATGCAGGAAACAAACCTGGAAGATTTAAAACGACCTGCAGCTTGAACTAACTCTGCTTTCATGGAGAAAACCATCTTGTAGCATACTGAACTGTTGATGAGGCTTACAAATTTTAAAGTCGTTTTAGGTCATTTTTCTTTCTTTTTTTATAGAAGTTTATGCAGGTGGATGCACCTTTTTACCATGTCTACCTACAATTTTATTTTCCTGAATCAGTTATTGGGAACAGGGTCAAAATGTCGACTTTAAAACAAGTTGACAAGGAAATCTTCCATTTGTATAAATGTTATTGATATCATAAATGATATAATTATGCACCTGTTTGGGTTCTCCTGATGACAAGAATGTTTCATTCTGAAAAACTCACAGAGAAAGAAATGACAATTAGAAGGATTTTATTGATACAATATTTTAAGTCTTTGGAGCTCAGACCTCGGCAGGAACATTAATGCTGAATTATACTTTAATATGCATAAGTAGATGTATGAGAACAGGGATGTTCCCCCCCAGGTCTGAAACTGGTGGTGGAGTGGAGATAGAAGAAGTTTGTTCAGTCCATATGATGATCTGTTTAAGATAGATGTCCAACTTGATAAACACAGGTTTGCATGGACTGTCCATGATGAGCAAGCTTGAAGCGACTGTGGAGAGGAAAAACTCCCCTTTGGGAAGAAACCTCTGGCAGAACCGGGCCCAACATGGTGGTCTTCTGCCGGACCAATAACAGGCGATAGGGAGTGATGAAGACTGAAGGGAGAAAACACTCTGATGGGTTGAGGATGGAGGAACGTCTTGGAAGCTAGATGAACTCAGCTATGATGGTGGAGAAGGGGTTGGGGGTGGGTTGAATCGGACATCTGATTCAAAATCCAACATGCAATCCGTTTGCGCTTGCTGGTTAGCAGGCTGAGACGTGGATTTGAAGTTGCTTTTAAGATGAGCGTGAGATGCTGATTGGCTTCATGGAGGTGCGGTTCGTAGCTGATTGGCTCACATCAGAGGTGTATCGGACTCTGATTGAATGGAGGCAGGCGATGAGTTTCTTCGATTGAACTTGCGCCTTCAGCTTCATTTCAATCTGAAAAACTCACAGAGAAAGAAATGGCAATTAGAAGGATTTTATTGATACAATATTTTAAGTCTTTGGCGCTCAGACCTCGGCAGGAACATTAATGCTGAATTATACTTTAATATGCATAAGTAGATGTATGAGAACAGGGATGTTCCCCCCAAAAATGCCGAGGTCAGAGCGCCTGGCTCATAAGGCAGTGTGACGGAATAGTGATTTGAATGGGAGATGATTAGGTGAATGAAATGAACGAAATGAACAAGGAGAAGTGAGCAGAGATTCTTTCTTGCGGAAGATGTCTTGCTTATGCTTTCTTGCGGAAGATGTGAGCAGAGATGCTTTCTTGCGGAAGATGTCTTGCTTATGTTTTCTTGCGGAAGATGTGAGCATGAATGCTTTTCTTGCGGAAGATGTCTTGCGTATGCTTTTCTTGCGGAAGATGTCTTGCGTATGCTTTCTTGCGGAAGATGTGAGCATAGATGCTTTTCTTGCGGAAGATGTCTTGCGTATGCTTTCTTGCGGAAGATGTCTTGCGTATGCTTTCTTGCGGAAGATGTCTTGCGTATGCTTTCTTGCGGAAGATGTCTTGCGTATGCTTTCTTGCGGAAGATGTCTTGCGTATGCTGTCTTGCGTACGCTTTCTTGCGTACGCTTTCTTGCGGAAGATGTCTTGCGTATGCTTTCTTGCGGAAGATGTCTTGCGTATGCTTTCTTGCGGAAGATGCCTTGATTATGCTTTCTTGTGGAAGATGTCTTGCAGATGATGCACATAGAGAAATGAGTGATCATGACAAGATGCGACACAGGTGACATGATGCATAACAGGATGCATAACAGAATGCTTGACGCAGGCATGAAAGAACACATGACAAGACGCAGGACCAGATACTACGAGACGCACAAGAGAGTGCATTGCAGGATACATAAAGAATGCATGAAAGGATACATAACAGAATGAGTGACGGGATAACTCTCAATATGAGTTGCGATATGAATGAAAGTATACATATGATTAATGATGATATGAAAGAAGCATGAAAGATCAACTATATGATAGGAGAGTTACGAACTGTGATGATTATGAATGATAAACTCAATTTGAAAGAGTGAAACATGAAGGGTCTGACGAAACATGTGAAAAGTTTCAATCCACCACCAGTATTTGCAGTTAGATTACCTTAAAGCCGAGAGGCATTGGGCAGCTAAAATGAATGGAAGCTCAGAACGATGTGTGAGGCATGATGATGATGACCAAGCCCATTGTTTGAGTGATCAGGAACCTGTGAAACAATTATAAAGAACCCCCCCCCCCCAAAACCTACGGATGGCAGCATCCGTAAATTTTTAAACACATCCACGACAGAAAGGCATTATAGAATATATTTCGATCAGGTGAGAAGCAGACCAGACGGTCAAAACGGCAGCTCTCAACCAGAGTATCCTGTTCAAGAAGGAAAGAACAAATTTAGCGAACTCTAGCTGCCTGGAAATAAAGCATGACTCTGGCAATGATGCATTTGTGAGATTGAGGTGACCAAGCAAGGAGGGCAGCTGACGGTTGAAAATAACTGATATGGGATGAGACTGATATCTTGTGAATTCGAGAGCTGAACTGCAGGCAGGAACCATGCTGGAACCAAGTTGAGATCAATACCTAGAACTCGATTTGCAGGCCGACAGGTTTAATTTAAAAAGGACAAACTGAGAATAGTGAAAGGAAGATCTAGGAGAGGAAGTGACCACAAGATGAATGAATGAAGAGGATGAAGATGGTAACATGACTTAAGACATAATTATCAAATAATGTTTGCTTAACTCATGAATGCATAAACTGCCGAGCGCATAATAAATGCTGTCATTAACGGATTAAGCTATTAAGCTCATTCCATGATGTTTGAAATTAAAATACTTAGATTCTTACTACATTCTGATAAAACTGATGAACTTCATTACTTATTAGCTTAATTAGCCTCACCAGTCTGCAGACAGGATCCGTAATTTAAACTAATGTTATACAATAACGGCATGATAAATAATTGATATCGGGTTGAATTCTGAACTGTGGTATGGGGAAGGTAACAGGAATTCTGTCCTGCTGCAACATGAGACCTTCAATGCTTGGACGCCTTCTTCCCACCGGGTCCTGCTGAAAACCCTCTTTACAAATAAAACCTACCTCCCACAGACAAAGAGCTTTCTTTCTTCAGCTCACTCCTGCAGACTTTTTTAGCAGCTCTCACGGAGCAGACAAAGAAGGCCACCCATGAAGCCTGGTCGGCCCTGACCAACACACAAGCCAGCAGCTAGGAAAGGTGTCTGGCCAGCCACGCTTGATCCAAGGTCTGCTAGACTCGACTGCCTGCTTCAGCATCTGGAGAGGCTCTCATCGCCTGGGGAACATGTCCGAGCCATTATTTCAACAAATAATGTTCTGTTTAACTTGGCCCGCATTGTGAATAGATTGAAATACATGCAAATGACTCGACTCCATCCCATGTTCTTGGAATCAGACTCTCAGTGAACAAGGATTCACAGAGTTATCCTGATCAACCACCCTTGTTTGACCTTTCTTTGTTTTGTTTGCAAATAGTTCCTTAGCCTCTTTCTATCTTCATTTTGCCCAGTAGCCCAATCAAGTCTCACCAACCTAGCAAAGAGGATTCACCAATTGAACATTGTGCTAATTCAGGCACCACAGAGAAAGCGTGCTCCAGACGGGCAGAGAAGAATGAAAAGGAGAAGCAGCGTAGCTTAATGAGAGGGCCGTTTGCCGCGAAGGCCTACCAAACAGGGCCGTTGCCGCGAAGGCCTACCAAAACAGGGCCGTTGCCGCGAAGGCCTACCAAAACAGGGCCGTTTGCCGCGAAGGCCTACCAAAACAGGGCCGTTTGCCACGAAGGCCTACAAAACAGGGCCGTTTGCCGCGAAGGGCTACAAAACAGGGCCGTTTGCCGCGAAGGGCTACAAAACAGTGATGTGGAATGGGAGATGAAGGTGAGGTGAATGGTGAGGTGAGGTGAGGGGAACGGTGAGATGGATGGTGAGATGAGGTGAGATGAATGGTGAGGTGCTTGGCCGGTGCTCGGGGTTGCTGCATGGCTGATGCATGGGGCTGATGCATGGGGCTGATGCATGGGGACATGAAAGAATGAATGCTCATGACATGAAGGACACGAAACAGGCACATACAGAGTACATGAGGAGTAGGAGACGGGCACATGGCAGGGCACATGGCGGGCACATGGGCGGGCACGTGGCCGGGCACATGGCAGGGCACATGGCAGGGGTATGAGACAGGTACGAGCGGGGTACGAGACAGGGCACGAGACAAGGCACACAACGTAGCACGTGGCAGTGCACGATGAAAGTAGGTGAAGAGAATTTGACAGAATACTTTATGAATGCCTGGCCGAGCAGCAGAGCTCGTAAAGAGCACAACAATTGGTATAAATCGCTGGATTTAAAATGCCCTTCTGAAATAAAATGGGTTAAGTAACAACTCAACCCTACTGTCCGGTTAAACTGAACGTGAATGACATTGAAGGTACTTAATGCGGAAGGATTGCCAATAGTAAGTCTTTGAATGACGAAATCAGAGATTTAAAATGCTGAGACATTTGCTAATACAGCCTGCAGGTTGATGATAAAGGGGAGACGAGAAGAACGTTGCCATATCAAAGATAGTAAGAGAACACAGGAATGGGAAAAACCAAAGAGGAAAATGGTAAGGTTAACATTTCAACTTACAAACTTAATTAACACTTAAAATCGAGCATACTATGGACAAGAAATTACTGTAGAAAATATAAACAATGAGTTGAATTAGAATGACATAATTATGAAATAAGAGAAGATTAATGGAGTCCATCACGAACCATACTGCAACCAGTAGGTGGCAGTAATGCTACTACAAGCCTGTAGCCAACCGCCAAAACCAGAAGAAGAAGAAAACGAAAACAAACAGAATGGATGGGATACTTCTGCCTAACAGACGGACAGTTCAGGAGCATGATGAGCAAAATGCATGTAATAAGAATGAAAACATGAGTGGATACATGTTACCTTGAGCTGCTAGGAGCGGGCATGAGAGGAGATCAGACTGAAAGTTGCGCAGGACGATAGCCGCTCTCGGCTACGAAGCAGAGCGGGACCGGAGCTGAGTCACAGTTGTGACGGCGTCTACGTCGCTTGTGAAAAGCGGGGATTTGCAAGTTCATAGCGCCAGGAATCGGAGCTGATGAAAACAGAGGTTGTGAGACGGAATGAGACGCCACGGCGGAAGAAGGCCCGCTAAGAGAGTGAATCCAGGTCAGTGCTGGTTAAGATATGCTGGAGCGAATACAGAGATTGCAGAGGATGGATGCGCGGCTAGATGGCGTTCCTATGAGCAGCAGGATTTGAGGATAAGTTGTTATCGTCTTGAATCGGACATCTGATTTGAAATCCAACATGCAATCCGTTTGCGCTTGCTGGTTAGCAGGCTGAGACGTGGATTTGAAGTTGCTTTTAAGATGAGCGTGGGATGCTGATTGGCTTCATGGAGGTGCGGTTCGTAGCTGATTGGCTCACATCAGAGGCGTATCGGACTCTGATTGAATGGAGGCAGGCGATGAGTTTCTTCGATTGAACTTGCGCCTTCAGCTTCATTTTATGAGTGTGAAATTAAAGGAAAGGTTTATAAATTGCTCAAAATTTCTGGAAAAGCTGAATTTTCTCAAGCTGAATCTTAGAAAAGTTGAATGAATTGATCGATTGGTTTTCCCCATTCCATCTGCTAACAATATAAAATCTTGTAAAATTGCCAAAAAAAACTCCCAGCCTACAATCGTTAAACCTACCTGAGAAGATTGGGTGCGTCGCCCCGGCGGTCAAAGCTGATGTATATTTTTCCGGACGTCATCAGTGTCATTTTTCTCGTGATGTACGCTCAGAGTTCATCCATCCTTTTGTAATCTGAAGTGACTAGTTGAAGAGAGTTTTTCACTGCGTTCTGCTGTTGTTGGTGGTCAGTGCCTGTTTTCCTTTCTTCATCTCCCACTGAGGCAACATGCATGTGGATAGCTTCACCGTTCCTTCGTTTTTCATTCATGTCGCTAAAAGAAGAAGAAGACCTGGAGCTCTCCGCTGGTGAAAAAGGAGAGATGGACCGTTATGAAACTTTATGCAAACGAGCGTGAGAAAGCAGTTTCCCCCTGAGCTGGATGTCAAGTGTTGGTGTTTTATTTTGAAAAAGAGGCAATAAAATTGCCAGTTTGTAACATGTTTTTATCTTATTTTAACTGTTTCCTCAGCGATGAAGATCAACTAAAAGGAGAGAAAAAAATTCACTACCTTTTTTTTTTTTTGTTATGTTTCTTTCTCGCAATTTTTCCCCCCATGTATGTCTTGTTAAATAAATTGAAACAAATGTTTGCGTTGTGGACAGGATGTTTTTACAGCTTCAGTTTCTGTTCCTGTTTGTTTTTCTTGCTGTTATTGAAATTTCCTCTGAAGTTAATGTTCAAATTCCCTCATCTGATGCTAATTAAATGTGGTGCAATTACAAGAACATCCATTTAAAAAAACTCATAAAATGTTAATAATATGTGAAGAAACACTTGTAAGCTAAAGTTTATTATTATTGTATTCAGCCCATCAAAGAATAGAAGGGATTCTTTCTTGACTTTGAGAAAAAGATTGAAAATAGTCACGGCTTATTAATATTTTTTTTAATTAGATTCTGGATTTGATGTTCTCAGAATATTTGGCTTTTTAAAAGCTCACTGACCCATTGACTCGTCGTCTTTCATCATTGCACTACATGTAAATGCTCCCTTCTGTCAGTATATCCCACATTAAGTTAAATGCACATTTCAAAGGGTTTCATTTTGCTTCAGAGATCTTGAGACTGTTTTGTACAGCATTTTTCATATCAGGCGTGGTCAGGTTTGTTCATCTAGAAGTTGATTATATTTCAAACATGTTACACCTTCATTATGTCAAAGCATTTCAGACTTTTTTTTTTTTAAATACAACTTGGAAATAAGTAGCCTGTC
Organism: Fundulus heteroclitus; assembly: GCF_011125445.2. Classification (NCBI taxonomy): domain Eukaryota; kingdom Metazoa; phylum Chordata; class Actinopteri; order Cyprinodontiformes; family Fundulidae; genus Fundulus; species Fundulus heteroclitus. The sequence continues at coordinate 1,171,271 of NW_023397307.1, forward strand.
TTTCCAAACTCACACAGTTTGCTGATGACATATTTTTTTACTTATGTAAACTCCAAACCTATTTTTCCCCTCATTTTATTGTTTTTATATTTGTCCATTCAGTTGTAACATTTGATTTTTACTTCTTTTCATACTTGTTTGTTACCTTTTGATGTTTTATTTTGATTTTCTTGAATGAAATCAAGTATGGGATCTCCAGCTCCAGTTTCTTCTTTGTTTTTAGTTTGTTTTTCCTTCCCAATGTAAAGAGAAATGGATGTTTTTTGCACTCATCTGAGAAATGCAGAACGACAATTTTTAGTTAAAAAGGTTTGAGGCTGCTTTCATCTGGAAGAAGTGAGTCATTTAATCTGGACTTTACCTGCTCTTATTCCAGGGTATTTTTGTATATATTACTGTGTGATTACTACATGAATCCTCTTTGTACTGAAAGTACAAACACCAGGAATAAAATCAGTGTGACGTCTCCTTTGTTTTGGCTTCTTGTTGGTCATGATCTTCTGTTCTGTCCACATGTAAACTATCATTATTCAAGGCAATGTTTTTTTTAATGCTCCCAACACTCTAGCTAGCAATATGTATATAAATATATTCTATGTGCTAACATGGGGGAAATAAATGTATCAACCAGTCTGTGTGAATCAGTTCTCATTATTTATTGGTTGACTGGATTCATGAATGTTTGTGTTTTTAAGATGTGAGCTGTCTTACCACCTTCACTAGAAACTGTTTTGTTGTTACATTGAATTATGTTGGTGAACTGAGGCGACTCTCTGCTTGGGGACCAAACAAAAGCTGACACAAGTAACCAGGAACTTCTACAGAGCTACCATAGAGAGTGTTTTTATTTATCAACATAACTGTACGGTACGGGACCTAGCACAGGTGGAGAGAACAGCACAGGGGATTGTGGGATGCTGTCTGCAGGATCTGGACTCAATTTATACTAAACAAGTCCATAGAAGGACCAGACACATCTCCACTAGTTGGTGTCATTAGTGTTGGACTGTTGGGAGGTTCCTGGCAGCGTCTCGCTGGTTCTGCGTCTTCAGAACAAGTCCAATCTCTGAGGAGCGATGCAACACCTTCTCCATCACCTGCTCAGCTTTCTGCCTGGAAAACACTCAGCAGAAGCTGCGTTCAAGGGAAATGGGACATTCTGCTGTTTGTGGGTGTTTGAAACGCTTCATCAGAACAAAGTCTGTGTTTCTGTTCTGGTGAGACGATCCAAAGTGGGATTAAATGTGTTTGGTGTTGGAATAAGGAGCAGTTCTGCTGTGTTTTCCACAGGCTGCATGAGTCACAGCAGCAAGACGAGCAACAATCAGTTCATTTCAAGCTGCTGGTGAATCTGACCTCAGATCTGTAGAGCATGTTTATTCACAGCAGGACGCTGACATGAAGGTTTCCTCTCTTCAGCAGAACAAAGCCAGGTTCTGTGGAGAGCCACAGCTTCTGGGTTTGGATATTCAGTCACACTTTACTGCTGCTGTCTGCAACCTGAAGCAAAGAAATGTTTCCAACAGCAAAAAAAGTTCAAGATCAACTGAATTAGAATGAAAAGCAGCAAAAATCAGCTTTAAATCCCTGCAGTTCTGGTCCAAAAACAAATGGAAAGTGTTGAACTGCTCAGAGTTTCAAAGTGTTTGGGTCAGAAAATATCTAAAATACAGAAAAGTAAAAAAATGGAAATATTCTAAAAAAAACTGTTTAATGCCCACAGAAAAGTAAAATAAAGTGACTCAGTGGATAGAAACAATGTCTCACTTTAATACTTAAAGTCTTTATTTATTGAAAACACAATGTTCATCAAAAATATATTAAGGTTATAATTGTGATAAAAATCTGTAACACTTCATTCAATAAAATGCCATAAATTCACATTATATATAGATTTTCCTGCTAAACACATCCTGTAAATTTAAAGTTTCAAATAAAACTATATTGTACAGCTGCATTGTTGTTTTCAGGTTATTTACCTTAAAAAAATTAAAATAATGATTAAACATAATAAAACATTCAAAATATAATTCTCAGATGAGAAATTTACAATATTAGATGATATCTGTTGTCTCGTGTGTGTCTGGACTCAACAAAACGGGTCCAAACCAGAACCGGATAAAATAACTGACATTTCATTGCTGAGTTCACAGTTTTTGCTGCTAAAAGCAACAAGGAGGAAAAACAGCAAATATTCTGGTGCTGATCAGCTGGTTTAGAAAACAATGTTGAGAAATGAACAAACCCAACAGAACCAGAACATCAATTCTGAAGAAAAACAAGTGCTGACAATCTCTGACTATTGATTTCTGTGCAGTTTAGACATAAAACAACAACCATCAAGAAAATAATCTGCTGGAGATTTAAAAACCAGAATCAAACTCACTGAACCTTCAGTGGATTCTGTCTATTTGGGTTTACAGAACTCAGCAGAACCTCCATAATAAACATAAACTCCAGCATGTAGCGGCTGAGTAAAGGTGGTCTGGACTCTGTGGAGGAGAGTCATGGTTTCAGAGACGCTGTAGAAGGACAGACTACCTGCTCTGTGATCCAGGTACACTCCTACTCTGGAGGAACCAGGACCTGAGATGGAGGTCCAGATGTTGTTGTGAGCAAATTGATAACGTCCTTGGTAACAATATAATACCCAAGATTTGTCATTATATCCAAATCCACATTCCTTCCCTCTTCCTGCTCTTCTGATATTCTTGTATGCGACTGCTACATCAACTCCCTTTCTCCACTCCACCTCCCAGTAACAACATCCAGTCAGACTCTCTCTACTCAGAACATGATACCACAAACCAGTGAATCTGTCTGGATGATTAGAATAAGACTGATGTTGTTTCATCCTTGTTACCTTCCTGTTCCCCTCTGATAGTAACAGACGACTGTGTGCTGTGTTTGGATCCAATGTGATTTCACATGAATATCTCAAGAATCCAGCTCTGCTCTTTGGTTCTGGTTCTGACAGTAAAACATCCACCTCAGTGAGTCTCAGTGAGATGTTTGTCCATGCGTCTCTCAGGATGTCCTGTAGTTGATCTCTGAGCTCTGACACAGCTGCTGTCACATCCTCAAAGTAGCTCAGAGGACGGATCTTGATGCTGGATGAGTGTGTAGACTCACTGAGCGCTGACAGTGAGGGGTAGTTGTGGAGAAACTGGTTGTGATCCTCTGTGTCTGAGAGCTGCTTCAGCTCAGCGTCTTTCCTCTTCAGCTCAGTGATCTCCTGCTCCAGCTTCTCCTGAAGCTCTTTGACTCGACTCCCTTCAGTTTCCTGCTGGGATCTGATCTGCTGCTTCACATCAGAGCTTCTTTTCTGGATGAGACGGATCAGCTGAGTGAAGATCTTTTCACTGTCCTCCACTGTTTTATCAGCAGAGTGCTTGATGGCCTCCAGCTCCTGTTGAAGCAGCTTCACATCTTTCTCCCTGTCCTGGATTCTCTGCTGGATGTTTTCTCGACCAGTCGGTAAAGCGTGAGCAAATGCTACTTCTGGCCATTTACCGTAATAGTCCACTAATGTTATAGCGAATCTACATGAAGAAGCAGCAGTTTCAAAGGGACCCACAATGTCCAGAGCAACTTTCTCCCACGGTCTGTTCGGCAGTTCAATAGGCTGTAGAGGAGCAGGAGCAGTTTGAGCAGATTTGTCGTTCATTTAGCAAGTCGTACATGAATAAATAATAGACTGAACCATTTTGTCCATCTGGGGCCACCAGTAGAGATCACAAAGTCTCTGTTTTGTGCGTACAACGCCTTGATGTGTTTCATGTGTGAATGACAGTAGCACGTAAAGCAACAGGAACGATGTATCGATGTTAACCTCTCATGACTAGATCCTGAGATGCAGAAAGTTCATTTGTGATGTGGAAGTATGGTATTAAGACAGGGTCCACATCCTTCTTGCACTTTGGCCAGCCTTTCTCTATCTGTCCACGGAGAAGTGTGAGTTCATGGCATTGTGAGGAAGCAGAAGTGAACTCAGCAACAGACAGAGCCGACACCACGGCTGCAACCATGTCAGGTTCATCAATAGCGTACCGCGCACGTGACGTCACCGTCTCAAGAGCAACGCCCCTTTTGCCGCTTAGGTAGGACATACAGGTAGAGAACGCCCGTAGCAACCAGCTATTATACGCGCAACAGAAACAGCGATATGACCGACTATACAGCCGTTAAACTTTCCCAAGACGATGTCCCAGGCGCACGGTTTACTGGTCGCACTGTGGAAGAACACACCAACCTTCAGCTCAAACGATGGCTTGAGTGTCGAGGGCTTAAAAAGACCGGAAAACGGGCCGAGTTAATCGAACGGTAAGCTTTGGGTTTTTTTTCCTGCGCGGCGGTCATGGCGTCGTCGGCCGTTTTTTTGTTTGTAATCACCGTCCAGGGATCGGTATATGTTTAATGTTTGTCTTATTTGAAATGTTTTTGAGTTAGCTATCCTGGTAGCAGGGTATCATGTTAGTGCCTGCTACCATGATAGCCTATATGCTATCATGGTAGCAGGCGCTTTATTATTAACATGTCGGTCACCAAAATACTCTTACCTGTTCACTACTTGATGTCGCTGGAATTGGGTCAGGATGTTCTTCGGTTGGGCCCTTTCCTCCAACAAAATGCTTGCTACATATGTAGGTGAATTTGGTAACTTTTTCCGGGTTGAACTGTTGTGTAGGCCGACCGCACCGGTGAACCCAGCGCACACATTTCTCCTTGGCAGTCTTGAAGAAAACATCCTTCATATGCGGCCAATCAGCGTACCTCGAGTCGCTGTTGCACGTTCCATAGCAACAATGTTTAAAAACCATGGTCTTAGATTTGGAAAAAGCAGTCGTTTACCGAGTAAAACCAAGGGTAATGCACGTCTCTTTTACAGCGAAACAGCGGCGGACTATGCAAACTTGCCCTACTACGTACCACGTGATGTGACGTCATCGTGACGTTACGTTTCTAAAAATAGCTCGCTCGCGGTACGCTATAGGAGTAGAGTCCATAGGGAGCAGCAACCGTGACAAACAGTCTGCAGCCTGATTTTGTGATCCAGGCCTGTATTCCAAATCATAGGTGAAGCACAGTAAATGTGCAGACCAGCGTGCAACTCTCATTGCAGCATGCCCAATGCCTTTGGTAGCAAGTAATGTCGTCAGTGCTTGATGATCAGTCCTTAGCGTGAAACGTCGGCCCCAGAGATAAGACCTCCTTTTTTCCACGGCCCACACACAAGCAAGAGCCTCCTTTTCCACTGTGGAGTATTTCCGTTCTGCAGAGGTCAGCGTACGAGATGCAAATGCTACAGTTTGTTCAACATCATCTGGGTGTATTTGGGTCAACACACCACCCAGGCCGTAATCTGAAGCGTCTGTGGTGACAATGGTTGGAAGGGATGGGTCAAAAAGAGCCAGAACAGGACTGTTCATTAAAAGGTCTTTTAATTCCCTAAAGCTTTGATCAGCCCTTTCAGTCCATACAAAACCAGACTCAGCAGCTTCTCTCAGCACAGCCCGCATTGGTTCCACTAATGTGACAATTACATCATCCAAGTAATTGTGCACACCAGGCAGTCCTTTAAGCACAGTTCCCATCATTTTGTGGAATGCAGAAGGAGCAGAGGCCAACCCGTAGGGAACACGGCAGTAACGGAAAAGTCCTTTGTGTGTAATAAAAGCCGTGAGATCCCTACTGTTCTCATGTAACAGGAGATGAAGGTATGCATATGCCAGATCTATGGTGGAAAAAACACTGGCACCCCTGAGCTAACTTAAAAGCTCATCCATGTGGGGCAAAGGGTGACTGTCGGCAACGATTGCTTTATTAGGTTCCCTCAAGTCAACGCACAATCTTGGTGTGCCCTCTTTCCTTGTTGTGACCACAATAGGTGAAATCCAGGGAGAAGCATCAATGCGTTCGATAATTCCCTCCTTTAACAGCAAATCCAGTTCCTCTGACACAGCGTCTCATACTGGAAAGGGAAGACGGCAAAGTTTTTGCCGAACTGGAACTGCATCCTCACGTACTTTAACTTTGTGCACAAACCCAGCAACACAGCCAATAGAAGCAGAGTCTGTTTTTGTCAACAACACAGGTGCAGCAGAAGAAGCATGTTCAGTGGTTGGAGCACGGATTGAATGGGAGCTAAATGTCCATTTCAGTGCTTTTATCAGATCCATTCCGAGTAATGCAGATGCTCCTTTAACTACATACAAAGAAGCAGAAGCAGCGTTGTCGTGAAGGGTAACTGTTGCTTCCAAACATCCTATTACCCTGTACTTATGGAACCATTGTTTATCCTGCACTTGCTGCTATTGCACTTCTGGTTAGACCTAAACTGCATTTCGTTGCCTTGTACCTGTACCTGTACCTGTGTAATGACAATAAAGTTTAATCTAATCTATTACAGGAATATCCTCCTTCAAGTAAGTGACTAGTTTCACCTGAGGTGCAGAGAGATGACACTCAGGAAAATGTCTGTTGTACAGAGTCTCTAGTATGATAGGAACAGATGATCCTGTATCAATCAGTAATTCATAATCAGCAGACTCACCCGACGCAGCTTTAATGTTCACATTGCAAAACAGTCTATCAGTAGTGTTAACTTCATTTGCAGTTAACATGAGCACAACCACTTCAGGCATTACTTCCTCGACTTGTTTAGCTGAGTGGCAAACTTTAGAAAAGTGTCCAGTCTTACCACAGCTGTTGCATCTTGCCGCGGCTGTAGGGCAGCTTGTTGCATTCGTCAGCTGATTTGTCAATCCACAGCAGTAACAGGTGCGCACTGTCTACCGCGCAGTGCGCGTGTGGCTATTTTTAGAAACAGCTTGCCGTTTTTTTCCTTGCATTGAGCAGGTCCGCGCTGGGCAACCGTGTGAACAGCAGTAGCTCCGCTGAGGAGTTTGGACGACTAAAGAGCGTGTTACACTTGACAGGTCAGCGTGACAGTGCTGTCCAGCATTAACGAACATTCCAGTAAAAGCCTGATTCTTACCTCCGGTTCATAAGACTTCTCAATCAGCTGATCCCGCAGCATCTCGTCCTCCAGGGTTTCATAAGCACATGTGATAGCCAACTCACGTAAAGCAGCCATGTATTGAGGCACAGTCTCATCCACCCTCTGCGTTCTCTGTCGGAATTGGTGTCTCGCCACGACAACGTTCACCTTCGGTGCAAACTGTAGTTCCAACGCCGTCATTGTATGAAGTGCTGGCGTTAGGCAAGGTGTAAAATAAACGTCCCTCAAAGCCAAGTGCATGAATTAGCAGAGCACAGCGTCTAGCATCGGACCAGGAATTGCCAGTAGCATGAATAGCCATTAAGTAGTTATCAAACATTTTCCGCCACATGGAAAACGGGACAGCAGGTTCTCCACTGCAGGGATGGGTACAGATGTCATGGTCGCCAATTGTTATGTTTGGAAGCCAGGACGAGGTAGAAGCTCATGTAGGCAAATAACTCTTAACAGCTTTTATTTAGAACTTGTTCAGCAGACCAGTGATGAAGATCGGGTTTTACCGGCTTGCTGTTACATGTCTATTGAAAACCCATCTTTCCCAGTTCCGGATTTGGTTGCAAGTGAGAAGATCGAGAGGTAGAACAGTTTAAATGCATATTTAATTCATAGAAATTAAATATGGAGACAGAGTACATTACCATACAAGATGTTTTCTCACCGCGGTGGAGAAGTCTGTCTAATCTTTAAAAAGTCTGAACACATCTTTTTAAGGGTGAGACCATCCCATGTTTTTTGGAGGAGGGGATAATCTGTTTTGAACAAAGGAACTCTCTTTCTGACCCACCCCCTCAGCAATAAAACTCCATGTTTATCTTACTCTGGAGCAGGGAGGGACAGACACCACTCTGCTTTCCTCAGTAACCCCAACTAAGATATATTTTTTAATTCTTAACAACCCCTCTGTTTTAATCATCAGATTAAACCAATAACTAGGCTAAACTAAGGTTATGTCTTGAAACCCTTACACAAAATGTATAGTAAGATGTAATACTGTAACCCACTGTCCCCTCTGTTGGCGACTTATGAAATCAAATAAAGTTCAAATGTTCCCCTTAAATGTAAAATACCCCAAGTATAAGCTAAAAAGCTACAAAACCTATCTGAATCTCTAACCTACTAGAATTAAGAAAAGTAAGCACCTTTATCCAAGAGGTGCAAGGCTAAGATAAATGTGCAACTACCAGAAACTATTATATGATCTAAATATGACTTTAAGAGTCCTAACCTAGATTAACAAGATGTCTTTTTAGAGATTAAGATAACCTGTGAAAGCACTACACTCAGATCAAACCACAGAATAAAAAAAATTATCATGCAATGCAGAACCAAGAGTCTAACAATACTAACATTTAACACCTTATGAATATGAAACTTATAAGACATATGCAGTGGTTACAAAACTCTCATTTTCTTTTTTGCACAATGCATTCAATTGTTGTCATGATGTCTTGCATCTCGGAGATGTCTTCTTCTCGCCTTTAAAGAAGATGGTTTAAAGAGTCAGTGTTCCAACCGCAGTCTCCACAGAACTGTATGTTAATCTTTATTAAAAATAAAAAAACGAAAAAAAAATAAACTTCCAGCCGCCCCTCCGTGGGTTGCTCTGCGCTTCGAGCTGCCCTCGTTGCCGGATGGCACGGGTGGGTGGCAGTTGAAAACTCTTCCTGTCAGCCAGTCTGACCCGAAGGCTGGCATGGTATTGTTCCCTTGAACCCTCTGTTGCTGGTACACATGGCTCCTGGAATGTGAAGGGCCCCTGACCTCTGGCCCACCACATCTGTCTGTTGGTGACCTCAGCGCGCATCCTTCGAGGTTGGGGGTTGGTGGACTCCCTTCACATACTTGGACTCTCCTAATTTCAAGTCTCCTGAAATTTACACGACAACTGTTTAGATATCAAATGTTGTGTGCAACCTGTAATTCCGGAGGTTGACTTCGGTTCCGAAAAGCTCCTTTCAGTCATATGGAATCATATCCTGTAATGAAATTAACTGAACACTCCCACAAGAAACACACTTCACAGCTTTTTCACCCCATTTCCAAATTTGTCGGTGCACAGAATTTTAGCCAATTGTGTTTATAATTATTCCCATTAATCCTTACCACCTGTCCATTGTTCCATCTCCATCCTATGAGAAACCTATTTTAGAAATGTAATAGTTAATGAGACACTTTATCGCAATTCCTCTTTTCTGACGCTGATTGTCCTGCAAAAGAATGCCTGCACAAAAACGTAATACCTCCGGTGGGAATCGCCATGTCTGTGGAATCAAAAATTAGTTAATTTAGTTTGAAATCAAAGTACATTTTCCTGTAAGAATGTCAGAATGCTTTTTTGAATTGAAAAATTGCCATAGATTGCACCACTTCACACACACCATTTCTGTAACCTCTACTATTATTTCAGATGTCCACTCTGTGTACTGCAAAAAATTCCTACTTTTAATCTGAGAGAAAAAGCAAACCCCCATTTTGTTCACCTATCGTTTCATCCAGTTGTTACAAATCCTGATCCGGTTTACTTAACAGATATATGTGGCTTTGAAACCTTAACTAACCTACCTGACACACCAATGATTTTAAACTAAATTAAATATGCATTAAGTTACCCTCTGTTTATCTCTGTTTTATCCATTTTTTTTCTAGTTCATATAGTTTTTCTATTTAATTTAACATTCACTTTATTGTCCTGCTTAAACTGTTTAAGCCTTTTTCCAAGAACCCCTCTCAGAGAATCTGTCTCTAGCAGATACGTGGTGTCTGACACTTGCCCACTAAATCTAATTTATGGTTCCGGCCTGTTTTGGGAGTCAACTGAACAAACATTCAGAGCTATGGGTAAGGTCTTTTGTGGGGGGTTTCTTTTTGTTTAAACAAGTGTTATCTGATTTACAACGCAGTTACATACCTCCGTGGGGTCCTGCACAAGAACCCTTCATCCAAATTACTTGTGCCAAGGGTTAATATAAAGTTTAACATTTATATGACTTTATGATACAGTGTTATCATATAAATGTTTATGTCATATAAATGTTTATGTCATATCCCTCTGCTTGGAACAAAATAAAATTTTGTTACAAAACATTAACAAAGAATAGTATTAGTCATCACAGGGAATCAATTAACTGCAAATAATTATCTAAATTGAAGTATGAAAAACACTGCCCTATATCCTGGATTCAGATCACAACATAATGCAATTTCATAATACCACAGATCTGCAAGAAGTCCTTCAAAAGTTGTGTAAGATCAGTGTACCCATTGAAATGATGACAGTAAACTAATTTGCTCACAGCAAGTTGATGTTATGAGAATGCTGAATGTTCCAAGGTACTTACATACTGATAAAACAGTGGGTCTTACCTGAATAAAACACCTGGTAACGGCAAATTCTGGAGAGAATGTGACATGTTTTAGCAGGCAACAGTTATATTGTACAATAGAAAAATCTCAATACTTGTGAGCTAATAAGAAATAACCTAACTAATTTGTGTAACCTAAAAAGCGTGACTCTGCAATGAATAGTATTTGGTTGAAAAACAAGACGTCTCACCCAGAACACCGCTGTGCATGCTAGCGAGAGGCCCCCACGTCGTAAAAGCTGATAAGAACTCCCAGTCTGTAAATTTATGGCATGCAGCTGTGAGCATGCAGCATCACAGAACCCTAAATGTGAAAAATATCCCCACCCCAGTGGATTTTCTGCTAATAATTGTGATGGTAAAATACACCTTCTGCTGTCAATTATGAGCAATACGGTCCTGGACATAATAAAATTAAAACTCATGTTTAAAAGGAACATATCAGTTACATAGTAAAAAAAATTAAGAGACAGTAGTATATTTTTCAGCTGCCTTAAGAAGTTATTACCCAGCTCCAATCCATTTGCCTAGAAGCTCAGAAGTTGGAGACACAGAAAAAATATGAAAAATCACATCCCATTAAATTTAGTCAGAAGTATACTGGTAGAAATAATTGTCTGAATTACCTTAAAAAAGTCTGTTATCAGTCTGTGGTCCTTGAGATGGACTCGGACTGACATTTTCAGCAGATCAGGCAGAAAAAAGATTGGAGTTTAGACTTCGCACTCACAGCTTCCATGTGTGGAACTCCACATTTCTTCCCCTACGTGTTGCAGTGATTCGCTGTTGACGCACCTCAGTGACAAAGTTCTGGTCCACGACTCAGAAACTGGATGAGGCATGCAACTCCAGTGTATGCAGACAGTCATTTTCCCTTGACAGCTTAGGATCTGTGCTGTTCATAGGCATTGGCCATTGTTCCAGGGTGAGGAAACATTGTTCATGGGAGCGTTATCCCCTTGCTGGGGCACTGACCTTCTGGAGGTGAGGTGGTATTGGGACTTTATGCCAGGATTTGGTGATGTGAAACAGTCCCTGGCCCAGTGTCCAGCATAAGCAACTGTCCCAGATGTGATGGGTGCCCCACCGACACACATATCGGCTGTAAATGCTCAGTTTTATTCTTCCAACCCCAAATCGGCACCGATCTGCGTCTCATGTCATCCGTGTCCATACTCCAGAACGAACAGACCTGTAACAAAATTAAGATAGAAAAAGAAAAACAGGGGGGGAAGGGAGCTCCCCCACCTTAAATTAAAATAGAGACAGTTCTTGATGGAATCAGCTGCTTACTCTCACTCCCTACCTATGTTGTTTTCCAATAACTGTAATTTTACCAACTTTTAGTAATTAACAAACTCAAGCGTTGTGTATCACCCTTCCTTTGAGTCACAGGCAAATGGTGTATCAAATATTGTCTCAGCGAGCGTATCAAGATTTAAATTCATCAGCTGAGATATTGAAGAGGACACGTTTTTTTTGTAACACTATTACTCTAAATATTTCCCCGAAATTGGACTGATTTATTTAGGATCCACACCTGTGTGTTTGATCCATCTGTTGTATACAACAGTCAAAGTGACCTGTTGCCTCTCGGACACAGAGCCAGGAGACGAGATGTATGTGTATGTAATCCACTGTTACTGAGTGCAAGGCCGAATGCTGCAGCATAACACTGTATGGCTGACGACTGTCTAGGATGGGCTGTCTTTGCTTTGTCTCCTGCCAAGGCCACGGTGCAGTATTAGGGAGAGCCGAAAGCGAGGTCGGGCAGAAACAGGGGCAGACGCTAGGCTGCAGCCGCGCGGTGCGAATACTTTGTCCATGTGTTGCTCTGCTCTGTTTCTCAATAAAGTGCTGGAACAGTAACACTCCACGTCTCCTTCTTCAGTAAATCTCAGGGAAGTCAGTTATCTGTTCAGAACTCCCATAACAATTTGGCGTCAACGAACAAGATCTCCGACCGGCGGGCCAGGGGGTCCGGGGACAGGAGCAGCTTTGGCCGGCCCGGAGAAGTTTATCCGGCCTCTGTTACCCCGAACGGATTTTCAAGGGATGAGGAGGGGCTCCTGATCTCGGGACGGCTCTGGAGCGTCGGCGCGGGATCAGATTCGAACCTTTCTTTTCATGAGACGGTAAGAGAGATACTTTCCAGCATTTTCTTTAAATGCAATTGCTTAAAGGAAAATTAGGCTTAAATTTAAAAACAAAAAAAAAACAAAACAAAAAAACAACCCATTGTTGTTAGAAAAATACTGAATTTTTTTTAGATAACAGTGCCAATACTGCAAAACTTTAAACCTACAAAATAGAAATTAAGAAAGCCTATAAAATATTAAATGAGTTTAATCTCTGGAGCAAATAAAGTAGGACTCAAAAATACAGACCAGTTTTAAAGCTTTGACATTAAACTAAAATTCAAAATTCAATTAGAATACGTTTTTTCAGCTGGAATACGGACTTTCCCACAAGGGGGGAGGAGGGGCAGAGTGATTTTCACCTGAAGAACAGGTGACCGGCTGAGCAGTTTCCAGCTGGTCCATTAAAGTCCTCTTGTCTTGGGTTTGTGCAAGAGGCTGTCCACTTCTGTTGTGGATGAAAGCGGCAGGGATGCTTAAGTCCTTGACTGTTGCGAAGACGTTTGCAGCTTTGATAAGTGGGGACCCCGACCATTATACCAAAAAGGCGACCATCGGATGTGAGGCCTTTCATTTAGTTGGTCGATCGTGCTAAGGACGTAAAAAATAATAATAAAAAACACAAAAAAAGGATAAAATAAATAAAATAAAATAAAAAAGTCTGGAAGCAGAAGAGTCCGTGTAATGGGTCAAAGGCAGAGTTCTCAGGGTCCAGCCTTGCCTCAGGGTGAGACGTTCGATTTCATGCTGAAAAAATATGGGCCCGAAAGCATGTCATGCATAAATGATTGGATTAAACATGCAGATTTCCCACAAGGGGGGTCATTTAATATGGCAATACTAAAAAGGATTGAAGACAAAATAAAAGAACAAGAAAATAAATTAGAAACAAAGAAGACAGTCAAACAAAAAGAAATATTGGGAATACGGAGACAACGGGCATGCCTTAAATGTTGGAAAGATGAAGCTGAGAGACGGCAAAGAAAACAAAATAGTAAACGGTTGGCTGGGAGACTGGATGTGACGGGAAGCGTGTGTGGTCGTGAAGACAATTGCTCTGTCCCCTCCGCTTCTGTCCCTAATGTCCAGAATGACTCTGGCGTTTCTGCAACACACACACGTGCACACACTAGAGAGAAAACACCTCCTCCATACAAAGCTTCTGAAAAACAGGATTTGTCTAATAACCCTCCTTTCTCTTCTACTTCCATGTATCCTGATCTGAGCGCCCTCACAAGCGTGATGGACCACGACCTCGACTCATACGCCTTTGGCTCAGGGCAACCACAAGCCAAACCACAACCCCAGCATGTGAGCAGCAGCAGCCACCCGGTCGACACATCTTCTGAGGCGGGGGGACCTGCATCAGCATCGGCCCCCACGCAGCGGGCAGCCTTAAAGACTGAGGCCGATACACCAAGAGGGGCTGCTGGGGCGGGTCGCTCCTACGAACTGAGACAAGACATCAAACCTCCTGACCGCTACACGGACATCAGTGCCCCGATGGTTGAAGTTATGGGCCCGAATGGACGAGACCTGGTTTTCAGGGCCTGGACACCACAGGACATTGAGGAGAATGCTAAGTCTCTTCCTGATCCCACCCTGTGTGGTGAGAAGTTTGCCACTGCTTTCACTGACTTCTGCAAGGAACTGTGTCCAACAGGTGCTGAGATTCGCAGAGTTCTCGCACGCAAACTAAGAGCAACTGAACTGGCAAAGATTCATAACAAACTGCCTGAAATGGGACTGCGAGTTCTTAACCCAGATTGGGATCATGCGGACAATCAAGGGTTCGTGAATGCAGTCAACGGCCTGGCCGAAGAAATTAAGAAAACTTTCCCCACAAAAATCAACATGACGAGCATCTACACCTGCAAGCAGAAGGCTGACGAGTCCACAGACGACTTCATCGAAAGAGTGATAGAGTGTGTCACACGTCACAGTGGACAGCCAAAACCTTCCACACTGGGGGTGGACGGTAATATCACAGTTTGGGAAACCCTGGTTTGTGACTCGGTCATTAAAGGACTTCTCCCACAAGTTGCCGAGGCATTCAAAGCAGCCTACGTGGGGTGGGCTGAGGAACCAAAACTGTCCGAAGTCCGGAAACACGCCAGACATGCAGCCAGTCTGGTGGATGAGCAAAAAAGAACAAAAAAGGACAAGACTGAGAAAGAACTGCATCTGGCTGCCATCTCCACGTATCAATACATCGGCAGAGGAGGAAGAGGCCAAGGAGGGAGAGGCAGAGGAGGAAGAAACCGAGAAAGATCCTGGCCAGAACAGAGGAACCCGGGGCAAGAAGATGTCTGTCATCGCTGTGGGAAAAGAGGCCATTGGTGGAGGGACTGTCGGGTTCGTAAGGGTCGCCCTTCGCGGCGTCAGGAAGCAGATTGACGCTGTAAGCCGGAGGGGGGCGAGCCGTCACGCTTGTGGGGTCAACAGATTGGTAATGTACCACATAGGGGATCTGAAAATGATCTTTCTTTCCCCTCTCCTTCTTTTCCTCACACTGCTTCCACACATAGCAACACTGAGAGCACACACACACACACACACACACATGCAGATAACGGGCTGCAAGCTTTTGCAGACACAAACACAGCTGCGAGTGTTGCCTCTCTGCCTGATACAGAGACACACTCGCTGGACAATGTCAACACGCACACACATTTGAAATCCCTCAGCCATTTGGAATCCTCTGCTTTTCGCAATGAAGTACCTGCTTTGAAATCTTTTGCGGCTGTGTGGAGTCTTGAAAGTGCAGAAAATGAGTGTGTGGACAGTAACATTTTGACTGAACCATCTTTGGAGAAAAGGGTTGAGGAGGTGGTTCCGACTTATGCTCACTTAAGATCTGAAGCATATAGGGCTTTTCCAACTCTGGAACTGGTGGTTGATGGACACAGAATATCCTTTATGGTTGATTCTGGAGCGACATCATCAGTAATCACCTCGGGTCAGGTGACAAAAGAGCAGTTTACAAAACCCCTCACCTGCGTAACTCCGGAGGGGAGTTCTTTCAAACACAGTTTTCTGCTATCGTCTCTGTGCCCTGTGAATCTGCTGGGAAGAGATTTGATGATTGAGTTGGGAATCGTGCTGATCTCCACACCAGAAGGTGTTCTGGTGAGCACCGGAGATCAGACAGTGGTCAGTGCTGTGAAATACAGCCCGCAGAACTTGCTTTATGCTTACGAGTGGAAATTTCAGAACTCTCTGTTTAGCAGGCAGCTGATGGAGGAAGTCAAACAGCTTGTAAATCCTCTTTCAGAGACTAAAAGCTCTACTGATCTGAGCTGCACAGCACACACGTCACGGGGCCCAGATGCAGACTTTAGGGAGGCGTGGTTTCGGGTGTCATCTGAGAAACTAAACTTTTCCACATTGTATTGGAGTTCCCAATACACTGCGCTTGCGATCAATTTGCTACCTCACCAGCTAGCATTTTTCAGAGAAAATGGAATTCCACACATTCCATTAACAAAGCCCGTTAAAGGGAAATGGAGTGAATTAACAAATTTTGTCTCACAATGTCAAACGATTTGTGATTGGACTGTGGTACCACAACATCCTAACATTCTGTTTTCACAGAGACTATCTGCTTACAAAAGGCCTTTCACCGGTACTGTTCATTGTCAAAGAACAGTTCATTTGGTTCCAGAAAATTAAACATTCCACTCATTCCTTTCTCATGGTCTGTTTCCAGAAGTTGACGTCACTTCACATCCCCTGCTGTCCCAGGTTCCTTCTGAACTGTGGGCAAAGAATAAATATGATGTTGGTCTCATCAAAGGGTGTGAACCAGTCAACGTAACCCCTAAATCAGATTACAGACCCTGTCAGAAACAGTACCCTCTGAAACAGGAAGCAGTTGAGGGCATCAGACCTGTTTTCGAATCCCTTCTAAAAGAAGGGGTGATCATTGAATGTCCAAATTCACCCGTGAGCTCGCCTTTATTCCATGTGAAAAAGGTGAAAGACCAGGGCAAGCCAGTTGAGTGGAGATTCATCCTAGATTTGCAGAGGGTGAATTCAGCTGTAATTGGTCGAACGCCCGTACTACCGAACCCTACCACGATCTTGTCGCAGATTCCTATGGATGCTGCGTTTTTCTCTGTCATTGATTTGTCCAACGCTTTTTTCAGTGTGCCAGTCCAGAAGGACTCGCAGTACTGGTTTGGTTTCCAATTCGAAGGGAAACTTTACACTTTCACGCGTTTGGTCCAAGGCTACACAGAGAGTCCGACTATCTTCAATGCAGCTCTGAAGGCTAGTCTGGACTCTCTGCAGCTGCGTCCGGGTACAACGCTGGTCCAATATGTCGACGACATTCTTTTCTGTAGTCCCACAAAACAGCAATGTGAGGAGGACACAGTTGCTCTTTTGAAGCACCTCCATTCTGAGGGACACAAAGCCTCTCTATCTAAGCTGCAGTTTGTGCAGCCTCAAGTGACCTTTTTGGGTCACCACATCTCTTCAGAGGGCAGGACTCTATCACCTAAGCGTGTGGCTGCAGTTCAAAACATCCCTAAGCCTGTCACGAAGAAGCAGCTTCTGTCTTTCTTGGGAATAACATCTTACTGCAGAAACTTTGTTCCAAACTACTCATTGCTGGAAGCTCCTCTGAGTGCCATCATGCATGGTAAAGATCTTCAACCTGCTGATAAGCTTACTTGGACATCTGAAGCCGAGTCTGCTTTTTCTCAGCTTAAATTAGCTTTACAGCAGGCCCCTACCTTGGGTCTTCCGGACCCTAAAAAACCTTTTGTTCAGGCTGTTGATGAGAAACATGGATGCATGACCTCTGTCCTCATGCAGGACCATGGTGGGAAGTTGAGACCAGTAGCCTATTATTCTGGGAAACTGGATCCAGTTGCGGCGGGACTGCCTGGCTGTCTTAGGGCAGTGGCTGCAGCTGAGCGGGCTGTTTTAGCATCACGTGACATCGTGGGCTATTCTGAACTAACAGTGCTTGTGCCTCACAACGTTGCCATCATTCTTCTAGAACAAAAGACTTCACATCTTTCTGCAGCGCGCTGGCTGAGGTACACTTCCATCTTGCTGGACTTGCCAAACATCACTGTGAAGAGGTGCAATGTGTTAAATCCAGCTACACTTCTTCCCACTCCTGAGGATGGGGATCCGCATAACTGTGTGTCGGTGCTGGAGGAAGTTTGCACACCACGACCTGATCTTTCTGATGTTCCAGTGGAGAACCCAGATTTGCAGTTGTTTGTTGATGGTTCGGCTTACAGGGATCGTATCACTGGTGTGAATCGGGTGGGATTCGCTGTTTGCTCATCGCATGAGACCCTGTTTTCGGGTTCTCTTCCTAAACACTTTTCAGCGCAAGCAGCTGAACTGGTGGCTCTGACTGAGGCCTGCAAGTTGGCAAAGGGGAAGACGGTAAACATCTTTACGGATTCCCGGTACGGATTTGGTGTGGTTCATGATTTTGGTGCCCTATGGAAACATAGGAAGTTCCTGAAATCGAATGGAAAGCCAATTCTGAACTCTAAGCAGGTTGCACACTTGTTAGAGGCCATCTTGTTGCCCAAGGTCATTTCAGTGTGCCGGTGCGCAGCTCACTCCTCGTCTGGTGATGTTATCTCGCAGGGAAACAGGAGGGCCGATGCAGCTGCGAAGCGTGCGGCTGGGAAAGCTCCTCTGTTCATTGCCTTCTCCTCTTCTGAGGGCAAGGAGGAGGGTACACCCCATGTTCTTCCTTACTCACAGACTTGAGTGCGATACAGAGTTTTGCGTCTGCTGGTGAGAGACGACTGTGGGCTTCTTCTGGAGCGAAGTGCAGAGATAACATTTGGTATGGACCAAATGGGTTACCATGCTTGCCAAAACACTTCTTCCCACACTTTGCAAAGCTAACCCATGGCTTAGACCATTCCTCATACATCAGCATGGCAGCTACTTTAAAACCTCAGTGGTTCACTAGAGGCTTTTATGCAAAAAGGTTTTGTCAATCATGCATGATCTGCTGTTCATTCAATGCAGGGCGTGCTCCTCAGAGGACTCTAGGTGCACACCCTCCTCCTGGTAAGCCATTTGACCACATCATGATGGACTTCATTGAACTGACTCCTTCTGAAGGTAAGAAGTTTGTCCTTGTCATCGTGGATATGTTCAGTAAATGGACTGAGGCTTTCGCTTCTAAAAAGGCTGACAGCCATGCTGTCACAAAAGCCCTTTTGACTGAGATTATACCTCGTTGGGGGATCCCGGCTAGGATTTCAAGTGACAATGGATCCCACTTTGTCAACGCGGCTGTGACGGAGGTGGGTAAGTTCTTGGGCTGTGACTTAAGGACACACTGCTGTGAACGTGAGAACGGAACTTTGAAGTTGAAGCTGGCAAAATGCTGTGAAGAAACAGGGCTTTCCTGGCCTAAAGCTTTGCCTATTGTCCTCACTTATATGAGGATGAGGAAAAGGGCAAAAGTTAACCTCAGTCCATTTGAAATTCTGTTTGGAAGGCCGCCAAACTTGGGCTTTGGACCTACAAACCGTTACTTGCCCTCCACTTCTTTGTGTGATGATGACATGTTATCATATTGCGTTAGGCTCACAAAGGTGCTTTCTGAAATCTCTCAGACAGTGAAGGAAGCATTGCCTGTGGCAGCCGACAGAGCCCTCCATTCGTTCCGTCCAGGAGACTGGGTTCTGATTCGGGACTTCCGCAGGAAGCATTGGAGATCCAAACGCTGGCTGGGTCCATTCCAGGTGCTCCTCACACGGCAGTGAAGGTCGAACAGCGAGTTCCTTGGATCCACGTATCGCACTGCAGGAAGGTGCCACCGCCGCGGGAGACCGACCGATCGCAGGACAAGAAAAATCACACACTGGCATCATCATCATCCACCTGAGCCACCGAGCTGGCTGTGAGGACTGCGGCCCACCACAAGTTTGGTTCCTAGCAAGAGGTGGGTGAAGAACACTGCTCCGACGGAATCACAATAACATTCCGGGCAGTGATTTGCGTTGCTTGTCTCCAGAGACTGATTCAACAGAGTTTGTTTTGACACGGCTGATCTGTGGAACACAGCGGTTCCAAGAACTAGATTTGTTTGCTCATTGCTTATGCTCCCTAAATATCAGAGAACTGACTGATTAAAAAAAAAAAAAAAAAAAAGAGAAAAAAAAAGTAACAGGTCCCATATCCTGGGGGCTTCTAAACCCCTGAAACATTTTCCCTGGGCAATTAATTTTTCTCATCATTCTGTGCGCTTCCCTTATGGTTTCTCAAATGCTACAAATGTTAGTGTTGCGGGTTCTGTTATGACCCATTCAGTTTCATCACATATGCGGTCAGCACCCCTGTGTTTTGTTCTTCCCTGTGTCAGATCCAGTTTTAATTTGGGCAATGCAGTTAACTGTGACAATACTGTGCCAGCTTCTTGTGCGCTTACAGATAAAAGACCTTTATGTGCAGACGACCCATTGAAACCATGGCTAAGACTTTTTAATTTGACCAAATGGGGTTTAAGGGGTGGTGCCTTTTCTTCCCTCCAGGTGTATACTCCATCTCCTGATGGTTATCCGTGTCCTACTAATATGGTATGGATTTGTGGCCATCGTTCCTACCTGTATCTCCCAAGTAATTGGTGTGGCGCCTGTTATTTGGCTTATCTTATTCCCTCTGTTAGGATAGTTGCGTCTGTACCAGTGGGTGCCCAGAATCGCAGGAAGAGGGGAACCAGGATATCAATGGGACGCGAGATAGCCTCAGCAATTTTCCCTGGGTATGGTGCTGTTAGTAATGCTGAAGCCATTAACAGACTGGCTGCAGATTTAGAGAACTTGACAGCTTTGGTGGATGAGGGATTTCAAAGCTACGCCCCGGAATTGAAGGCTCTAAGATTAACTTCCTTACAGAACCGCATGGCTTTGGACATGTTACTGGCAACACAAGGGGGCGTCTGTAAAGTCATTGACTCAGAGTGCTGTACTTATATCCCAGACTCTTCATCAAACATAACCTCTATCCAGCAACACCTGCATGATTTGTTTAACTCCATGGTTAAAGCTGATTCTCCCTCAGCTGAATATGACGGATGGGCATGGCTTACAGGGAGTGGATGGCAGTCGATCTTGGTTCGTATTTTCACCCCAGTCCTGGTGGTCATTGCCCTGCTGATTGTTTTGTCGGGCTGCTTAATCCCTCTGGTTAAACGAATGTTAACTTCTGCAGTATCAGTTAGCTTCTTTACAGGTCAACCGAATGCAGAACCTGGTGTTTCCCTTGAGAACCATGCCCAAGAAGTTGAAAGTTCTGATCTTAGTAATGATGATATTTCTGATCTGAGTGATTATGACGATGGTGATTATGATAATAATGATTGTGATGTTAATGATACTACCTGCTAACATGGAATACTTTTCTTTTGGGTGACTGTTCCTTGAATTTTATTTTAATTCTTTAAGTGTTCCTGACAATGATTCATTTGATTCAATCCTTTTTATCAGGGGCTATTCCACAGTCATAATGTCAGATGGGGTTTCCTATTTTCCCTTCATTCGTTGTTTTGGTCTAATGTCAACTTTGATTTAGGCATAGATCTAAGTTTTGATGTGTTACCTCGGTTATGCGTAATCATTTTTTTTGTTATTGGAGTTTGAATGTTTACCCAATATGATTCTCAATTGTTCTCACTGTCTGCTGAAAGAAAATGGAATGTTTTCTCACACTAAAGATCACTGATTTATGCAACCATTGATTTTCCCTTAGGTGGACCTGGGATCTGATTGGCTCCAAAGATCCTTTAATATTAGCTGGTAATGATAACACTTAGATTCAATACAGGGTTTTCGGGCTCAGATTGGCCGAGAGCCGATCTCCCCGGGGGGGGGGGGGGGGGGGGGGGGGGGGGGGGGGGGGCTTACCAATTTTTTGCTACTCCTGTGAGTAGTTTTTTCTGGCGTTCCCCTGCCCGCACTGAACCTCTCCTGCCTTTGCTCCTGGTGTTGTAAGTTTGGAGTGGTGGATTATTGTCCACTGGAGGGGTAAGTGGAGAAAGGAGTAGGAGGGTATTCAGGGCGGGGTGAGAGTAGACGGATTTGACCTTAATTAGTATACAGGTTTTAGCTTACCTAGTCGAATACACCTAAAATAATGTGCGCATAGGACCTAAAACAGGCCTTACTTTAATTAGATGAACCCTAAATTGTAGGCAAATGCTAAACTTTGATCTTGTGTGTTAAAACTCTCCGAAGCATTCATGTTAATCACTACTGAAGTTCCAGCACACATGATTTGTACTTGCATGTTCATGTCACGAGTCATCTTGTTTTTGATTTGTGGGTGATCACATAGATTATACATATTCTATGTGATCAAGGGGTGGAATGTTGTATTAATCTTTGCCCTACAGTCAAAGTGACCTGTTGCCTCTCGGACACAGACCCAGGAGACGAGATGTCTGTGTATGTAATCCACTGTTACTGAGTGCAAGGCCGAATGCTGCAGCATAACACTGTATGGCTGACGACTGTCTAGGATGGGCTGTCTTTGCTTTGTCTCCTGCCAAGGCCACGGTGCAGTATTAGGGAGAGCCGAAAGCGAGGTCGGGCAGAAACAGGGGCAGACGCTAGGCTGCAGCCGCGCGGTGCGAATACTTTGTCCATGTGTTGCTCTGCTCTGTTTCTCAATAAAGTATGAAGGTTTAATATGTTTTTATATGCTTTTAGATGCTTTCATATGTTTTTATATGCTTCAAAGTAGAATGTGAATAAATCAGGGTAAGATGCACTGTTGCTGAGCAAGGTAGAAGACAGAGTTTTAAGGCCAGGTCAGCAATTAGCAGAAGGGAAGGTTTCAACGTAAGGAAAATACAAATCCATAAAAGGTAAAGGTAGCTGTTAGGGAGTAGAAACCGATACTGTGTACGTCATTTGCTTGTGTGACTCTGTGAAATCATCCTTTGAAGTTAATAAAAACTAGCCTGAACGGGGAGAGACCCAGAGTTGCTGCCCGCAGAGGCTGGCAGGTGCATCTCTCCCTTTGCGAAGGTGAAATGGAAATCGGCGTCCATGGCTAAGTTATTATTTTAAAGTCCTGCACAACAAATTAACGAACCCGGGGAAGCAAGACTGTGAGAGGAGGCTTACAGAAGAAGTTTCTCTCTGCCCAACCTGTCAAAACACATTTTCCTTCACGCGAGGAGAAAATCAGTCCGAGCACAGAGACTCTCTTGAGCATGCAGCCGCCAGATAGAAAATCATGCACGGGGTGAGATCCAGAGCGCCCGTAGGAGGAGCTGGCGCACGCAGAGAGCGATTTTCTCCTCTCGAAGCAGCAGTTGCTCGCGTGGCGACAGAAAAACCATGTGCAGAAGTAGTTTAACATACATGTGAATATGTTTATTTTGCTCGCGTAACTTATGACATAAACGTGATTCCATACATTTCTAGAAAATATTTGAAATACAGAAAAGTAAAAGACATATGTGAAAGATTATGCTTAAGTACTATTTAATGCCAAAAGAAAAATAAAGTGACTCTGGATAGAAACAATGTCTCACTTTAATACTAAGAATCTTTATTTATTGAAACCACATTAATGTTCATCAAAAATATTAAATTTAGGTCATAATTGTGGTATAAATCTGTAACTCTCTGTAACTTCAATAAAATACCATAATTTCACATTATATCTCTTTATTACAGATTTTGCTGCTAAACACATCCTGTAAATTTGAAGTTTCAAATAAAACTATATTGTACAGCTGCAGTCATTCTTACTGAAATACTAATTAGAGTTGTGGTGATTTTGTTGTTTTGAGGTTATTTACCCTAAATATGTTTTAAATTATTGATTAAACATATTAAAACATTAAAAATATGATAATTCTCAGATGAGAAATTTACAATATCAGATGATATCTGTTGTCTCATGTGTGTCTGGACTCAACAAAACGGGTCCAAACCAGAACCGGATCAAAGAACTGGTTCCACTTTTTAAACCTGGGGAATAATTTGACATTTTATTGCTGAGTTCACAGTTTTTGCTGCAAAAAGCAACAAGAAGGAAAAACAGCAAATATTCTGGTGCTGATCAGCTGGTTTAGAAAACAATGCTGAGAAATGAACAAACCCAACAGAACCAGAACATCAATTCTGAAGGAAAACAAGTGCTGACAATCTCGGACTATTGATTTCTGTGCAGTTTAGACATAAAACAACAACGATCAAGAAAATAATCTGCTGGAGATTTAAAAACCAGAATCAAAGTCATTGAACCTTCAGTGGATTCTGTCTATTTGGGTTTACAGAACTCAGCAGAACCTACAACCCCAACCCCAGCGTGTAGCGGCTGAGTGAAGGTGGTCTGGACTCTGTGGAGGAGAGTCATGGTTTCAGAGACGCTGTAGAAGGACAGAATACCTGCTCTGTGATCCAGGTACACTCCTACTCTGGAGGAAACAGGACCTGAGATGGAGGTCCAGATGTCGTTGTGACCAAATTTATAACTTCCTAGGTAACAATCTAATGCCCAAGATTTGTCATTAGCTCCAAATACACATTTATTCCCACTTCCTACTCTGCTGATATTCTTGTATGCGACTGCTACATCAACTCTCTCTCTCCTCTCCACCTCCCAGTAACAACGTCCAGTCAGACTCTCTCTACTCAGAACCTGAGGCCAATAAGTGAATCTGTCTGGATGACTAGAATAAGACTGACGTTGATCCATCCTTGTCACCTTCCTGTTCACCTCTGATAGTAACAGATAACTGTTTGCTGTGTTTGGATCCAGTGTGATTTCACATGAATATCTCAAGAATCCAGCTCTGCTCTTTGGTTCTGGTCCTGACAGTAAAACATCCACCTCAGTGATTGTCAGTGAGATGTTTGTCCATGCGTCTCTCAGGATGTCCTGTAGTTGATCTCTGAGCTCTGACACAGCTGCTGTCACATCCTCAAAGTAGCTCAGAGGACGGATCTTGATGCTGGATGAGTGTGTAGACTCACTGAGTGCTGACAGTGAGGGGTAGTTGTGGAGAAACTGGTTGTGATCCTCTGTGTCTGAGAGCTGCTTCAGCTCAGCGTCTTTCCTCTTCAGCTCAGTGATCTCCTGCTCCAGCTTCTCCTGAAGCTCTTTGACTCGACTCCCTTCAGTTTCCTGCTGGGATCTGATCTGCTGCTTCACATCAGAGCTTCTTTTCTGGATGAGACGGATCAGCTGAGTGAAGATTTTCTCACTGTCCTCCACTGTTTTATCAGCAGAGTGCTTGATGGCCTCCAGCTCCTGTTGAAGCAGCTTCACATCTTTCTCTCTGTCCTGGATTCTCTGCTGGATGTTTTCTCGTCTCACCTCCAGCTCTCTCTGCCTCTCAGTCCTTTCTGCTGCAGCTGACACTGTGTCGTGTCCTTTATGTTCTTCCATTAAACAGATAAGACAGATACACTTCTGATCAATACGACAGAACATCTTCATCACCTCATCATGACGAGAGCAGATGTTCTCCTGGAGGTTCTTGGAGGGCTCCACCAGCTTGTGTTTCTTAAATGCAGCTGAATCATAATGAGGCTGAAGGTGTTTCTCACAGAAAGAGGCCAGACAGACTAAACAGGACTTGATGGCTTTCAGTTTTCTTCCAGAGCAGGAATCACAGGCCACATCTTCAGGTCCAGCATAGCAGAGATCAGCAGGAGCAGCTTGGAGTCCAGTCTTCTTCAGCTGCTCCACTAAAGCTGCTAACATGGTGTTTTTACCCAGAACAGGCCTCGGTATAAACGTTGTCCTGCACTGAGGGCAGCTGTGGATTCCTCTCTGATCCTCTTCATTCCAATGACTTTTAATGCAGTCACAACAGTAGCTGTGTCCACAGGGAATAGTCACCGGATCCTTCAGTAGATCCAGACAGATCGAACAGGACAAGGTTTCTCTGTCCAGCTGGTTCTGCTCCATTTCTCCTCTCGGTCACAGTGACTGTGTGAGTTTCATTTCCTGAAAACAGCAACAGCTCTGAGCTCTGATCTACGAATCACGTGTCAGAGCAGAGAGGCTGCAGCCAATCAGCTTTCACCTCCTGCAGATGTTGCTCCACCAGCTTCAAGGTGTGTCTGAAAGCAGGAAGAACAGGGAGGGTTATCAGGTTTTACAGCCTGCAGAATAAGGAGCAGAGGTCGCCTTTATAAAACTTGCATACACAAAAAATGGGCCTGAAACGTGTGAATCCCCCTTTCCACGCAAAATTCAGATCTATAAAAAAAATTAATAAATAAAAATAACTTGTGGGGAAAATGTTCGGTCCTCACAGCAGCTCTGACCCAGGCTTATGCTCATTTTGGAGACGGAGGAAATTGGTGACGCAGATGGTAAAGTGGTGAGTTGCAGCCAAACTGTGTCATGATTCCTCTCAAAGGTTCTATTTCACTCCATATTAGACTTTAATCGTAGATCAACTTCATCATAAGCCTTCAAAACCACAAAAGGACCTTTAAATAAATAAAAATAATAAAAGTTATCAGGGTTTTCTACCATCACTTTCCCCGATTATCACCAGGGTGACGTGTTGCATAGATTACCAGATTATTGTGAAAAGGTGTGCGGCAATTAATTGCTGTAAACAGTCAAACACACTCATGCGTAATGCTGAGGATGCATTGGCACTGTTGGAAGACCTTGAATGAAGGAGAATTAGGAGGAAACACATTTTCAGGGATCAAATATTTCCTGGCCAATGATGATGACTGACCTATATACCGCTTTAGACACCGAGCTTTACATTCTGCCATAACCTGCAGGGGAAAGAGGCTACACCTGCCTCCAGGTACTGAAAGGCAGCTCTCCAACCCCAGAGCACAGAAAAGGTGACCATGCAGCTGCACTCAGCGTTTGAATTGTCTTCTACAAATAAAAATGCCTAGCCAACTGGTCACAAGGCAAGGCAAATTTATTTGTATAGCACATTTTAGTACAAAGCCAGTGCAAAGGACTTTACTTGATTAAAATGTAGGCAAATAAAAACAGATTAAAAGTAAGTTGGAATAAAATGTAGAAAAACTTTAAACAAAATAAAATGGGAAAATGGAACAAAAAGAAAATATAAAAAATGGACTACATACTTAAACTAATGATGTTTCAGTACATTAGTTTAACTAGAGCAGTAGAAGGCAACCCTAAACAAATGTATTTTTAATCTTGATTTAAAGGAACTCAGGCTTTCGGCGCTTTTACAGTTTTCTGGTAGTTTATCCCAGATAAGTTGAGCATAGAAACTAAATGCTGCTTCTCCATGTCTGGTTCTGGTTCTGGTTCTGGTTCTGCAGAGCAGGCTGGAGCCAGAAGACCTGAGTGGTCTGGAGGGTTGATGCACTGATAACAAGTCTGTGATGTATTTAGGTGCTAAGCCATTCAGGGATTAGTCTTAGTGAGGACGCGGGCAGCAGCGTTCTGGATCAGCTGCAGCTGTCTGATCCACTTTTTAGGCAGACCTGTGAAAACACCGTTGCAGTAATCAGTTCTACTAAAAATAAACACATGGATTAGTCTTTCCAGATCCTTCTGAGACATCAGTCCTTTTAATTCTGGAAATGTTCTTCAGGTGATAGAAAGCCGACCTTGTAACTGTCTTTAGATGCTTTAGGAGGTTCAGGTCTGAGTCCATCACTACTCCTAAATTTCGGACCTGTTCAGTGGTTCCTAGATGAAGCAGCTGAAGCTGTGTGCTAACTTTTGATCTCTCCTGTTTTAATTCAGTTGGAGAAAATTTTGGCACATCCACGCATTGATTTCTTCTAAACATTTCCCCAGTGCCTGAACTGGTTCATAGTAACCTGGTGACATGGTGATGTAGAGCTGTGTGTCGTCTGCATAGTTATGGTAGCTGATGTAGCTAAAAGATGAGATAATTAGATATACGGCACTTGAAATAAGATGATGGAGATGAAATGTTCTTATTTTAAGTGCAAAACTCTTATTCCATTGGCAAATAGTCTTATTTAGCTGCTCAAATCAAGGAAAATATACTCATTTCAAGAACATTATACTTACTTTTATTTCCATTTTTGCAGTGTGGTGGAGTGGAGTTCAGAAGCCAGGACACAGGAGGATTTGTTAACCTGTCGACTGTGGAAAATAAGACACGAGCATTATTAATGTTTTTGGTAATGATCTCAGAAAAGAAAGATTCTCTTGCATTTTACAATTTTAAGTTATATCTGCAAAGTCTCTCTTTATAGATGTCATAGTGAAACTGGAGTTTAGTCTTTCTCCACCTGCATTCAGCTTTTAAAGACTCCCTTTTTTGACTAGCAGAGTAAGCTACTTCAACGTAGCTTACTCTGCTACGTTCAAGTAGCAGAGTAAGCTTGAATAAAAGTTTCCGTGGCATTGTCCTTAAAGGTGCGTTTTCTTATGATGTCCCTTTGGCTAAATGAGTCACTGGAAATTATGCTTTCAAAGGTAACAGAAAAATGATCAGATAGGGCAACATCAGTTACATTGACTTTAGAAATCTTTGGCCCTTTAGTGATGATCAAGTCTAAAATATGTCCCTGTTTGTGTGTTGGCTGTTTAACATGTTGAGTTAAACCAAAGTTTCTTTTTTTTTCCCAGTGTCCTGTCTAGCAATATGGCAATAGGAATTGATGTCTCAATGCCAGATGGAGCTCGACAGATTTTGCTTTTACAAGTGGAGCGTACAGCTTTTGCCATAGTGCTCCACTTGATTTATGCTTGTAAATAGCTTTATTATGATTCCTGCAAGGAGAATTTGAAATTATATGGACATGACAATGGGAGAGTAAAGGAAAAACAAAAAGTGAAAGAAAAGAAAAAAAAGAGTAGAGGTGAAAGAAAGAGGAGATAAAAGGGAGAGAATGATAAAACCTTCTTTGTCTGCTCCATCACCTGGAAAGAGACACAAAAAGAACATCACAACCAACAGACATAAAGCAACAGATACAATCGAATAACACCTAGATGCCATTGCTAAATCATATATATTATTATGTAAGCTGACATGTGTAATGTGATACTTGAAAAAAGAAAGTGAAAGAACATAAATAAATAAATAAATTATAAGATTACTGTATATAAGTGAAAACTTAATACCTGGGACCCAGCACCTGTGGGAGATGTGAAAGTGCACTAGTTTAGGTGAAAATTATCCAGAAATAGCTTGATATTGATTGTGGAGAACCGAAGACCCACCTTCCCCGAGCACAGAGGCAGGTGTCAGGGGACCCATAACCCCGGACTCCCAAAGGGGTCCCTAAAGCAGGTCGCCCAGGAGGGGCAGACATAGGATATCTGCAACCCCCCCCCCCCCCCCCCCCCAAGGAAGGAGCAGAGACGACCCCGAGGAAATCCCCCAGCCACCGCAATGCCGACGCCCTCAAGAGCCGCGGGGACGAGCCTGTGGGCTCCGCCGGCAGCTAGCCCCGCTGAAGTGGTCCCGGCCATGGGCCCTGAGGGCCAGAGGCCCCAGGGGCGCCCCGCCCCCGCGACGGGGGCCCCGGCCGCCCCCCGGGGGGCCAGGCCCCGCGAAGAGGCCGCCGGGAGTGGGCCGGCGCACGCCCGGGAACCCGCCCCAAACCCGAAGCCAACCAATGCGCCAGAGGGCCAAGGCGCCCGCCAACGAAGTGGAGGAGGGCAGGACGTGGGGGGATGGGCTCCGCACCTAGCGGAGACTTGAGATGTTCTTGGGAGAGGGAGCGGACCACACCCATACCTGGAGAAAAAAAAATAATAAAAATATGGAAAACTCATTCACACCATCCCTCCCTTGTGCCCCACTCACCACACACAGAGAAAAAAAAAAAAGACGCTGTACACACATTCCCACATAACACTCACATCCAACACTGACCAGAGGGGGGGGTCACCCCAATTCGACTATACGACTGCTTGTGCACGACCCCCGGCCCCGGCCCCCCCAAGAGGGCGGGCCAACACGACCCGCACGAGCCACCCGGCCAGAGCCCCCCTCTCCCCCTAAATACCTAATAAACCCTCTCCCTCCCCCACCTTACCCTTGCCATCCCTAAACCAACGTTTCTAAGTGTGTCACACAGTTCTTTTGCACTTCTGTCTTCAGGTTTCTCAACGTGAAAGTTGAAGTCTCCTACAATAATTAAACAGTCATAATCAACGCATATCACAGACAGGAGGTCACAAAGATCATTAAAAAAATTTATTTGGACTTTGGATGCCTATAAATATTCCGAAACATAGTTTGTACCGGGCTCTTTACCTGGAGAGCCAAATATTCAAAAGAGTCAAATTTTACCAAAAACATCTTTTATACTTTAGTGCTGGGGTTCCCAAACCCTTTTTGATGCGTACCCTCTTCTGTGTCCAAACCAGGTTGACGCACCCCCAATCTTCACAAAAAATAAAAATAATAATAACAATAATAATAATTGCAGTTGCAGTTACAACAGTACAACCACCATAACAAAGGTTATAAAATAAATTTCGAACATAATTTGAATTAAATTGCAATAAAGTTACACACAAGTGCATCGGTGGCTCAGCGTGGAGCCAGAGAAAGAGACGCTCAGATCGGCCACACCTCCACAACTTTAAACATCTCTAAAGCAGAGACCATCTATCTATCTATTGTTGAGGATTAAAAAATATATCTTATTGATCGATTTGGGGTTGGAGGAATAAAACTGAGCATTTACAGCCGATATGTGTATCCATGGGGCACCCATCACATCTGCTACAGTCGCTTACGCTAGACACTGAGCAAGAGGCTGTTTCACATCACAAGCAAGTCAGTCCCAATACGACCTTACCTCCAGAAGGTCAGTACCCCAGCAAGGGGATAACGCTCCCATGAACAATGTTTACACACCATGGAACAATGGCCAACGCCTGTGAACAGCACAGATCCTAAGCTGTCAAGGGAAATGACTGTCTGCATACATGGGAGCTGCATACTTCATCCATTTTCTGAGTTGTGGACTGGAACTTTGTCACTGAGGTCTGTCGACAGCGAATCACTGCAACACAAGGGGGACGGAATGTGGAGTTCCACACATGGAAGCTGTGAGTGCGAAGTCTAAACTTCAATCTCCTATCTGCCTGATCTGCTGAAAATGTCAGTCCGAGTCCATCTCAGGAACAACAGACTGATAACAAACATTTTTAAGGTAAAACAGACAGTTATTTTTAGCCATATACTACTGAACAAATTTAATGGAATGTGATGTTGGATGACATGTGTCCTCATATTGTTTATGTTTTGAGCACTCAGGCAAATGGATCAGAAGTCGGTAAAACATTTCTTATGGCAGCCGAATTGAGCGTATCCCAGCGTACAGGTTTGCGGTTTTGAAAAATATTCTAATTTCTATTTTTTTGCTATGTAACTGACATGTTCCTTTTACACATGAGTTTTACTTCTATTATATCCAGGAACATATTGCTTATAATTAAACAGCAGCAGGTGTATTTTACCATATCTTCTATGGGCAGACAATCCACTGGGGTGGGAATACTTTCACATGCTCCACTTATACTTAGGTTTCTGTGAGTTGTCTCTCTGGTTAACAACTGCATGTCATAAATTTCCACAAGGGGGGTTGCAACGTCCTGAGGGGACAGGTTTATTACATGGGCCTCTCAGGTAAGCACAGATGTGTCCTGCTTGGGACATTCTGTTTTTAAACAACATAGGTTAAACGGATCTGTTAGGTTATTTCTTAATAGCTCACAAGTCTTGATATTTTTCTATTGTACAAATAACTGTTGCATACTATGATAAACTTTAGGTTAAGGAATTAACCCCGGTTCTCTGAAACATGAGTGAGGTATCTCACTATGGGACACAACCCCAGCGCTGTCCCCCAGAAGCTCTATTACACTACGCCAGTCCTGACTGGCCAGCAAAAGTGACGTCGGCTCCAGGAGGAGGTGCTTCCTCCCTCTATAAAAGCTGACGTCATGCAAGCGATCTTCAGTCTTATAAGCACACCTCTTCCTCGCTCCAGGCAAGGAGGGTGATCTGGTGAGATACCTCACTCATGTTTCAGAGAACCGGGGTTAATTCCTTAACCTAAAGTTCTCTTTCAACATTCGTTTCGGTATCTCACTATGGGATATGGCGACTCCTGTATTGCCAGATAAGCTTACTCGAAGACCAAAAGATGCATGCTGCAGTCATCTAAATGTGGATCCCACACCCAGAACCGCGTGAGCCAGAGTTGGTGCAGTGACATCCAGTCTATAGAACCTAGTGAAGGTGTGAGGGGTTGCCCAGCTGGCAGCATCACATACGTCCTCCAAAGGTATGCCCTGAAAGAGTGCCCAGGATGAGGCCATGCCACGAGTAGAATGGGCTCGCAGACTTGCAGGTGGTGTCAGGCCTTTACTCTGATAGGCCATAGTTATAGCTCCGACTATCCAATGGGAAAGGCGCTGCTTAGTTAGGGGCTTCCCTTTATGTGGTAAAGCCCATGACACAAACAGCTGCTCAGATTTGCGAAAACTAGCTGTTTTCTCCACATAGATCTGAAGAGCTCGCACAGGGCAGAGCGTATGCAGCTGTTCATGCTCCTGAGAGGAGAATGGTGGAGGGCAGAAAGCCATCAGCTCCAAAGGACGGCATGGTAGAGTCGGGTTAAAGACCTTTGGCATATAAGCCGGATTGGGTTTAAGTGAAACCTTAAGATTTCGTTCAGTAAACCGCATGCAGGAAGGGTTTACTGAAAAAGCTTGAATGTCGCTAACACGTTTGGCAGAAACCAATGCGACTAACAAAGCTATCTTAAATGAAAGCACTTTAAGCTCAGCCTGCTCCAAAGGTTCGAAAGGTGCATGTGACAAAGCATCAAGCACCGTCGGCAAATCCCATGAAGGGGTGAGGCTTTTGGACACTGGCCGGAGCCGTCGTGCACCCTTCATGAACTGGCACACCAGAGGATGTTGTCCCACTGTTTTGTCTCCAAAGCCTACATGGCAAGCCGAAATAGTTGCCAAATAGACTTTGACAGTGGAAAAGGCCAAGCCTTTGTCCAGCAGCTCTTGTAAAAATGTCAGAATAACTGACACAGGACTCTGCATTGCTCTGAGCATGTTGTTTTCGCACCAACTCTCAAAAGCACGCCATTTTCCCTCATATGCACTACGAGTTGAGACTGCTCTTGCGCTCTGAATTGTGTCAATGATGTTCTGGGGGAGCCCGCCGGCTGCCAAATTTAGCCTCTCACAGGCCAGGCCCATAGAGCCAGGCGTTCTGGGTGAGGATGAAATATCTCTCCGCGCGCCTGCGTTAGGAGATCTCTGTGGAGGGGGAGCTGCCATGGCTCGCCCTGCAGTAACTGGAAAATCTCTGCCAACCAGTGCTTCCCCAGCCAGCGGGGAGCTACCAGGATGAGCGAATGTTTCCTCTCTCGCACCCTGGCGAGGGTAGGAATAATCAGTTTCAGCGGTGGAAAAGCATACAAAAGCACCAGAGGCCACTCGTGTGCTAGAGCATCCAGCCCCAGCGGAGCACCCTCCTCGGTCAGGGAGAAAAACCTCAGACAATGAGTGTTCTCCTCTGATGCAAAGAGGTCCACCTCCGCCTGACCGTACCGCTGCCATATTTGGGTTATGACCTCGCTGTGGAGTCTCCACTCCTTGAAGCGGGGGCTGCCCCTCGACAGCAGGTCTGCACCCCTGTTCATCACCCCTGGCACATGAGTGGCTCTCAGTGACAGAAGGCGTGAGCTGGTCCAGACTGTCAGTCTGTGTGCCAGCATGTGTAAGGCCTCCTTGCCTGTTGATGTATGCAACCACCGTTGTATTGTCTGTTCTGACCAAAACATGGTGCCCTCTGATAAAGGGCAGAAAATGTCTCAGAGCCAGTATAACAGCTAGGAGCTCCAGACAGTTTTTGTGAGCTGTCCGTGTTTGTGAGCTCCAGACACCGTTTACCATCATGCCCTCGTGTGTGGCTCCCCAGCCAGTCAACCAGGCGTCCGTGGTCACAACCTTCCGTGTTAGGATGGTTCCCATGGCGACACCGGCGTTCAGGAATGTGGGGTGTTTCCACGAACTCAGAGCGAGTGCTCATGTCCCAGAAACGATCACCTTCCGGTGGGCATGGCGTGTTGGGCTCAAATTGAGCGATGCTACCCACCGTTGAAACGGTCACATGTGCAGGCGGCCGAGTGTGATGACCGATAGTGCTGATGCCATCAGACCCAGCAGTCTGTGGCACAGTCTGAATTTCATGAGCGCACCTCTGCAAAAAGCTGCCAGACAAGTCTGGAAAGCTTTCAATCGTTCTGCTGAGAGGCGTGCTCTGACCTACTAGAATTAAGAAAAGTAAGCACCTTTATCCGAGAGGTTGCAAGGCTAAGAAAAAAGTGCAACTACCAGAAACTGTTATATGATCTAAATATGACTTTAAGAGTCCTAACCCTAAATTAACAAGATATCTTTTTAGAAATTAATATAACCTATGAAAGCACTACACTGAGATCAAACCACAGAATAAAAAATAGATTATCATGCAATGCAAAACCAAGATTCTAACAGTACTAGCATTTAACATCCAAGGAATATGTAACTCATATGGGAATTACAGTGATTAAAAAAATCACTGTTAAGAAAAATTCTTTTTCTTTTTTTTTTTTTTACACAATGCATTCATTTGTTGTCATGATGTCTTGCGTCTCAGAGATGTCAAAGAAGATGGGTTATAGAGTCAATGTTCCAACCGCGGTCTCCACACAGCTGTATGTGGATCATTTTATTAAAAATAAAAAACAAGGCAAACCTATCTGAACCTCTGAAGAGGTTCAGATAGGTTTAGTAGCTTATTAGCTTATACTTGGGTTACTTTCACAAGTCGCCAACAGAGGGCACAGTGGGTTACAATATTACATCTTACCATTTACACTTTGTTTAAGGGTTTCAAGACATGGACTTAGTTTAGCCTAGTTATTGGTTTGATCTAGTTATGATCAAAACAGAGGGGGTTGTTGAGAATTAAAAAAATATATATCTTAGTGGGGGTGTCTCCCCTCTCTGTTGCTGGGTAGAATAACAGGGCGTTTCATTGCCCCGAGGGGGTGGTCAGAAGTAGAGGGGGTCAGTCCTCCTCCCCCTTGAGAGAGCAGGAGGAGTTTTAAAGTTGATAAAAAGAGTCTTTGTCCAAAGCTTACTTCAGACAGACTTCTTGACCGCGCGGGGAAATCATCTTGATTGGTAAATGTATACTCTGTCTCCATATTTAATTTCTATAAATTAAATATGCATTTAAACTGTTCTACCTCTTGATTAATGTCAGTTGCGGCCAAATCCGTAACTGGGGTAAGATGGGTTTTCAATAGACATGTAACAGCGTGCCTGTAAATCCAATCTTTAACACTATCTATTTAGAACACTTCAAAATCTATATATGCATATCAATCAAAACATCGATCAAAAGTCAATTTGGCTGCCAATCAATTGAGCTCTCTATATTTTTTTACAAGTATATGTAAGCTCCATCTATATCTTTCTATCTGAATACTTAAAACATATACATAGGGAATATAGACGTTCGCTACTTTCTGCCACATACTATATGGCGGTGATGTTGACGTACAAACCTGCGCCCAATGAGGCGTCTACGTATATGATGTCTATGGTATGCGTAATATCTGGAGATGATGCCCTGAGCGCAGGCTCACAGGCTGCCTCTACTGGCTGTGGGAGGTCATGTGACTTTCAAGGATCGTACCGATGTGTTTTGCTGCCAGACGGGTGACAAGGTAACCCGTTATAATGAGATAACTTTCTCGTTTAAACAACATAAGTTTCTCGGTTTAACGAGAGACTTATCTTGTTAAAACGAGATCATTTTCTCCTTGTAACAACGGCATCAGCTCACAGGATATTGGAGTTTTGAGTGTCATGGGAGTGTTATGATATATTTTTCTGGGATGAACCCGGACACAGCACGCACACACAGAGTCAGTTCTTATGAGTGAGTTTTATTGAATAGTTTGGAAGATGGAGGATGAGACCAGAGTCTTTCAACGGACGGAGGTGAAGGGTGTAGAAGCTGGCCGGCAGGAGGAGTGTGGAGAGACTGACCGGGAGGAACTCTGGAGCCGAACACTGGAGAGCAGAACATCTGAGCCGGGTGCTGGAGAGCAGAGCATCAGAGCCGAGCCGTGGAGAACAGAACGTCAGAGCCGAGCCGTGGAGAGCAGAACGTCAGAGCCGTGCAGTGGAGGGCAGAACGTCAGAGCCGTGCAGTGGAGGGCAGAACGTCAGAGCCGTGCAGTGGAGGGCAGAACGTCAGAGCCGTGCGATGGAGGGCTGAACGTCTGAGCCGAGCGGTGGAGGGCTGAACGTCTGAGCCGAGCGGTGGAGGGCTGAACGTCTGAGCCGAGCAGTGGAGGGCTGAACGTCTGAGCCGAGCAGTGGAGGGCTGAACGTCTGAGCCGAGCAGTGGAGGGCTGAACGTCTGAGCCGAGTACTGGAGAAAACAAACTGTCGGAAAGTCTTTGGGCTGACTGTAACAAGACCAGGTGAAAGGAGTCTTCAGGCTGACGGTAACAAACGGAGCTGACAAGAATACTGGCAGGGACTGAGCGGGAGTGAACGCTATGGACCGGCGACGGGAACTGAATGAGGTGAGTCTTAAAAAGCGGTGGAAACAGGTGGAAGCAGTTGTGGGTTAATTGCAGCCTGCCAGGTGAAACCGATCAGGCTGCGCAGGAACAAGAGAGAGGGAGAGAGGCTCAGCATGCAGCCAATAAGCTGCATCCTGACAGTACCCCCCCCCCCCCAAGGCCGGACACCGGACGGCCCAGAATCCCCACGCCGGGCGGGTGGAGGGGGCCCAGGAAGGCGGGCAAGAGTCGAAACCGAACACTGAGGGACCAAAGAGCCTGCAAACACAGGGAACCAAAAGGGGCCAGAGAACACGGGGAACCAAGGAACTAGAGAACAGCGGGGAATCAAGGAGCCAAAGAACACGGGGGAACCAAGGAGCTAGAGAACACTGATGTGCCAAAGCACAACCAGGGGGCGGCACATCAGGGAAAGGCACGAACGCTTGACTGCGCCGGGGAAAAAAGCGAGCGCTTGACAGCGCCGGGGAAAAAGCGAGCGCCACACAGCGCCAAAGGGAAGGAACGGGCGCAACACAGCGCCAAAGGGAAGGAGCGGGCGCAACACAGCGCCAAAAGGGAAGGAGCGGGCGTATGGAAACGCCAAAAGGGAAGGAGCGGGCGTATGGAAACGCCAAAAGGGAAGGAGCGGGCGTATGGAAACGCCAAAAGGGAAGGAGCGGGCGTATGGAAACGCCAAAAGGGAAGGAGCGGGCGTATGGAAACGCCAAAAGGGAAGGAGTGGGCGTACGGAAACGCCAAGGGGAAGGAGCGGGCGTACGGAAACGCCAAGGGGAAGGAACGGGCGTACGGAAACGCCAAGGGGAAGGAACGGGCGTACTTAACGCCAAGGGGAAGGAACGGGCGTACTTAACGCCAGAGGGAAGAACAGGCGTACGACAACGCCAGAGGGAAGAACAGGCGTACGACAACGCCAGAGGGAAGAACAGGCGTACGACACTGCCAGAGGGAAGAATAAGCGTACGACAACGCCAGAGGGAAGAACAAGCGTACGACAACGCCAGAGGGAAGAACAGGCGTACGACAACGCCAGAGGGAAACCCGCCGGGGCGTGAGGGAAACGCCGGGGCTTGGGGAAGAGAACGCCGGGGCGTGGGGAGAACGCCGGGGCGCGAGGAAGGAGATTGCCGGGGCGCAAGGGGAACGCCGGGGCACAAGGAATACAGGAATTTCTAAAACGCCAGGAATCTAAACACCAGGGAACTGAGACAGAGGGCGTCCTAACACGCCGAGGAACCAAGAACAAAGGGCGTCTAAAGACATCGAGGAATCAAGATGAACGTAAACACCAGGATCTAGAGGGTAAGCTAAGCAGCAACAGGCCAAGCGCGCCAGAGGGCACAGACAGCGACTAAAGCACCGGAGGGCTCTGGCGGCGATCTGCGTGCACTGGGTAGCAACAGGCTGGCGTACCAGAGGGCTCAGCCGGCGACATAGGAGCGCCGGAGGGCTCTGGCAGCGACCTGCATGCGCCTAAACAGGGAAACAACACAGAGACACTAGGGCAAGACAGAACAAAACAACTACCGAAGGGAACTAAACTAACCTAAACAGAGCAAAAACAAACAAAGAAAACAGAAGGGTGTAGGGACCTAGAAAGCGCAGGGACCTTAGAGAGCGCAGGGACCTTTAAATGCGCTGGACTCCATCCAACGCAGGAACCCATACAGCGCAGGAACCCAGATGCATAAATACTAAGGGGGGGGGGGGGGGGGGGGAATAAAGACAAACAAAACTTAAGAAAAAACAAATACAGAACAAGACTAAAACTACAGGGCTGACGAAGCTACAGGGCTAAAACCGGATCTACAAACAAGACTGACAACTAGGAAAGGAACCAAACGCTAAAGCAAAACTATGAAACGGAACAGAACAGGGAGTCTAAGGAAAAAAAAACTGGAACTAAAAAACAAAAAACTCAGAAGACTAAAGGCGAACCTAGAACACTAAATCAGGGCTAGGGCTAAAACAAGAATACGGAGAACAAAAACCCGAACTAGCTGACTAAGAACAAAAACTAGAATGCTAAAGAAAAACCCGATTGACTAGTATAACCTGGGACACAAAAACCCGGACAAAATAAAACACAATAATCAAAACAACATAAATCCCAAAAAATCCTAAGTAACCCAAAAACTAAGGTTGAGCCAAAACAAAAGAACAGAAGGTGGAAATAATTCTTCTAAAACAATAAAAAATATACAAAAAGACTAGAAACTAAAGCAGAACTAGAACACAACAAAACCTGAATAACTTTAAGAAATCTAAGAAACGTTAAGTAATTAAAAAATAACTCAAAAACCAGGACCCAAAAATAACTTTAAACAAAACAGAAACCAGGACGTGCTGGACAGCAAAGTCTTTGTATGCTGGGCAGCGGCAAAAGTCAACGCTGGGCAGCGACGACGAGGAGCGCCGTCTTTAACGGCTGCGCAGCGTAGGAGGCGGAACTTGCGAAAGACGAACCAGGAAACAGAGTCAGAAGCGGGGCGTCGCGGATGCGACCCCGGCAGACAAACCAGAAGCGTGACGTCGCAATCCAGCGACCATGGCGAGACAAAAACAGAGGCAAGGCGTCGCCGCACGGCGACCCAGGCGAGGCGAGACGGAAGCGTGGCGTCGCAACTTTGCGACCCAGGCGAGACGAACCGGAGGCGAGGCAGATCCTACCAGCTTCTACACCAGGCTCTGTGCGTGCTCGGGTTCATCCCTTGGCCGGTCCATAATGTTATGATATATTTTTCTGGGATGAACCCGGACACAGCACGCACACACAGAGTCAGTTCTTATGAGTGAGTTTTATTGAATAGTTTGGAAGATGGAGGATGAGACCAGAGTCTTTCAACGGACGGAGGTGAAGGGTGTAGAAGCTGGCCGGCAGGAGGAGTGTGGAGAGACTGACCGGGAGGAACTCTGGAGCCGAACACTGGAGAGCAGAACATCTGAGCCAGGTGCTGGAGAGCAGAGCATCAGAGCCGAGCCGTGGAGAACAGAACGTCAGAGCCGAGCCGTGGAGAGCAGAACGTCAGAGCCGAGCCGTGGAGGGCTGAACGTCTGAACCGAGCGGTGGAGGGCTGAACGTCTGAGCCGAGCGGTGGAGGGCTGAACGTCTGAGCCGAGCGGTGGAGGGCTGAACGTCTGAGCCGAGCGGTGGAGGGCTGAACGTCTGAGCCGTGCAGTGGAGGGCTGAACGTCTGAGCCGAGCAGTGGAGGGCTGAACGTCTGAGCCGAGCAGTGGAGGGCTGAACGTCTGAGCCGAGTACTGGAGAAAACAAACTGTCGGAAAGTCTTTGGGCTGACTGTAACAAGACCAGGTGAAAGGAGTCTTCAGGCTGACGGTAACAAACGGAGCTGACAAGAATACTGGCAGGGACTGAGCGGGAGTGAACGCTATGGACCGGCGACGGGAACAGAAAGAGGTGAGTCTTATAAAGCGGTGGAAACAGGTGGAAGCAGTTGTGGGTTAATTGCAGCCTGCCAGGTGAAACTGATCAGGCTGCGCAGGAACAAGAGAGAGGGAGAGAGGCTCAGCATGCAGCCAATAAGCTGCATCCTGACAGGGAGAAGATAGACAGACAGAGGGAGACCTTTTATTTATTTTCAAGAAGTCGTCATCTGTTGGAGGAATGTATTTCTGCACTGAGGAGTTACAAGGTAAGTCATGAATATAAAGCAAGTTGCATACATGAAATCTAATCGATTTGACAGTTATTATTTATAATTAATAACTTTGCTCTGGATACACCTGCAGCACTGTGATACGTCTGTGGCTCTGTTTACAAAGTGAAAACAGGTTTGCGTTGCGTTTGTACTGTCCATTTACACACTACAAGATTTAACTGTTGCTTAAGGGGACTTTCAGCTATAGCTGTGGGTTTATTCAGAAGAGTTTGCAGCCGAAACAGTACACCGCCAGCCGCTGTTTTCTTATTCTGGGCAATTTGACATGGAGTTTCACAGCACTACTAGTAGTGCGGCATGGGAATTACACTGTTTAAGTACTCTGTAAACAGAGCCTATGACTGCAAGTGAATTTTGATGAAATGTAACTACAATAAATTTTAATCCGTCACTTGTAAGGCTAATGAAAAATATCTGTACTCTACACAAAGAAAGGTGCAGCTAGATATAGCTGCATTTATTTACATTTTATTGTGTCAAAAGAAAGTGATGAATACAGAGCTTTCTAATATGACTAGTATTCACGAGCAAGTGAATGACAGCTGTTTATATCAGCTCCATTAATGAACTCAGTCAACTACTAACATGCTTTGATAAGGGGAAAAGCAAAAACTGATAATCCATTATCATTGCTTTAAATTCAAAGTTTGTTATCAGAATGTATCAATAAAAGCTCTTGGCAGGAAGGCACCGCTATCTGCTCTCAGTTTACTTGTTGTTGTTGCACTCAGAAAATAAAATAAATCTTAATGAACAACATTGTTCCATTGCAGTCTAGGTTTGAGCTATTTTAATATGGATCCAGTCTAACCTTTAATCACAATTTAAACAGCAGCTATTCTCCTTTTGATGGGAATTTTGTAAAAGTACTTTTTTAAAGTAAGGTGTTGGTCCTGGTGGGTGGTTGGCTGGCGGGCCCTGCGGCCTCTCCCTGGCCCCCGGGCTACGGTGGTGCCGCTGGCGAGGCCCCCTTCTCTAGGTGGGGCTTTCGGGGAGCGGGGGTGCCTATTGGAGTCAGTAGGGGAGCTGGCTCCCTGGATTGGCTTCCCAGTCATTTGCTCCCCATCCCCGGACTCCTCCCTCTGCCTGCTCCATCACGCTGCCACACATGCAGGTCATGAGGGAGGGGGCGTTACTGGAGGTTGCCACTTTCTGGTGACGCCCCTCTCCCCAATTTTATTTTGCATCTTAGACACTTTCACTTCAAACATTTTTCACATCACACACTCATATAGGCCATGGTAGGGGGGGGTGGGGGGAAGACGTCTGGGAGGGGGCTTATGTTGTGTGGGCCTCACCTCGGACGGCTCCCTTCGCCTCCTCTCCCACTTAGACATTGAGGGTTCTGGGCAGTCACACGGAAGGGGTGCGCTGGCAACAGCTACCTTCCGAAAGGGGGGTGGGCTGTGCCGTGCATCCCCTTCGGCGCTCCCAGTTTTTAAACGCACTTGAGAACAACATGCAACAACACAACATTTGAGCAGGCGTAGGGAGGGTCGGGGTCTTCTGCACACCCCCGTTCTCCGATGGAGGCAAGGAGTCTGGGGCCTGGAGGAGGTGCGGGCCACTGTGTCCGGGGTCTTGGCGGGGGGCTGCGGTGTGCAGTCAGCGGCTTGCCAGGTCTGGGGCTGATGCCTCCGCTCCCCCCAGGGGGCGGGGGGCAGGGATGGCAAGGGTAAGGTGGGGGGAGGGAGTGGGTTTATTAGGTATTTAGGGGGAGGGGGGGGCTCTGGCCGGGTGGCTCGTGCGGGTCGTGTTGGCCCGCCCTCTTGGGGGGGCCCGGTCCGGGGGGCGTCTGGTCGGGGGCCGGGGCCGGGGGTCGGGCACAAGCAGTCGTATAGTCGATTTGGGGTGTCCCCCCCCCCTTTGGTCAGTGTTGGATGTGAGTGTTATGTGGGAATGTGTGTACAGCGTCTTTTTTTTTTTTTTTTTCTGTGTGTGGCAAGTGGGGCACAAGGGAGGGATGGGGTGAATGAGTTTTTTTTTTTTTTTTTTTTTTTTTTTTCAGGTATGGGTGTGGTCCGCTCCCTCTCCCAAGAACATCTCAAGTCTCCGATAGGTGCGGAGCCCATCCCCCCACGTCCTGCCCTCCTCCACTTCGTTGGCGGGCGCCTTGGCCCCCTGGCGCATTAGTTGGCTTCGGGTTTGGGGCGGGTTCCCGGGCGTGCGCCGGCCCGCTCCTGGCGGCCTCTTCGCGGGGCCTGGCCCCCCGGGGGGCGGCCGGGGCCCTCGTCGCGGGGGCGGGGCGCCCCTGGGGCCTCTGGCCCTCAGGGCCCATGGCCGGGACCACTTCAGCGGGGCTGGCTGCCGGCGGAGCCCACGGGCTCGTCTCCGCGGCTCTTGAGGGCGTCGGCATTGCGGTGGCTGGGGGATTTCCTCGGGGTCGTCTCTGCTCCTTCCTTGGGGGGGGGGTTGCAGATATCCTGTGTCGGCCCCTCCTGGGCGACCTGCTTTAGGGACCCCTTTGGGAGTCCGGGGTTACGGGTCCCCTGACGCCTGCCTCTGTGCTCGGGGAAGGTGGGTCTTTGGTTCTCCACAATCACTATCAAGCTATTTCTGGATAATCTTCACCTAAACTAGTGCACTTTCACATCTCCCACTGGTGCTGGGTCCCAGGTATTAAGTGTTCACTTATATACAGTAATCTTATAATTTATTTATTTATTTATTTATGTTGTGTCACTTTCTTTTTTCAAATATCACATTACACATGTCAGCTTACATAATAATATATATGATTTAGTAATGGCATCTAGGTGTTATTAGAGTGTATCTGTTGCTTTATGTCTGTTGGTTGTGCTGTTCTTTTTGTGTCTCTTTCCAGGTGATGGAGCAGACAGAGGACATTTTATCATTCTCTTCCTTTTATCTCCTCTTTCTTTCACCTCTACTCTTTTTTTTTTCTTTTCTTTCACTTTTTGTTCTTCCTTTACTCTCCCATTGTCATGTCCATATAATTTGAAATTCTCCTTGCAGGAATCATAATAAAGCTATTTACAAGCATAAATCAAGTGGAGCACTATGGCGAAAGCTGTTTGCTCCACTTGTAAAAGCAAAATCTGTCGAGCTCCATCTGGCATTGAGATATCAATTCCTATTGCCATAGTGCTAGACAGGACACTGGGAAAAAAAAAAAAAAAAAAAAAAAAAAAAAAATTCCCATAAACAAATACATTAAGGTAGGTGATTCAGTCCCGACAAGCAGCATTCACTCCTGGAGAAGCGTAAAGCCACAGAGAGAGTCGTCTGCATTGTCCATGGCTTTGCAGCAATCCCTCATACTGAGCATGCATTAAGCGACAGTGGAGAGGAAAACTCCCCATTAACGGGAAGGGAAAACCTCCAGCAGAACCAGAACCAGGCTCAGTGTGAACGGTGATCTGCCTCGACCCACTGGGGCTTAGAGAAGACAGAGCAGAGACACAGAAAGCACAGAAGCGCACATTGACCCAGTAGCCTAATCTGTTCTATATTCTCACTCAAAATTTAAATATAAATACTAGTGCTGTCAGTTAAACGCGTTATTAACGGCGTTAACGCAAACCCATTTTAACGCCGACTATTTTTTTGTCGGCGTTAATCGGCGTTAAAATCGGCGTTAAAACACACACCGTTCCCTAATGTTTTTCCCCCCGCCGCGCTCTACGGACTGTGTTTCTTTTACCCTCTGCGCTTTCCGTAGTTTCAAGAGTTCTAGAAAACTGTAGCAAAACAGACCCGCGCTGCGCTCAATGTTGCCAACACTGAGCGCGAAGTTTCTTTTACCCTCGGACACATGCGACTTTGGGCTTCTTTTTTCTAAAAGCGCTTCTAAATTTCATGAGTCACAGGTTGCAGGTTTTTTTGGGCACATTTCTGAAAGTGAAATCGCTTATTTGGGCTCTAAAATAAGTGACGAAACAGCGGTTATTAAGAGACCTGCCTGCACTAGACACTTTGTATCCAGCTGAAATATCCCTCCTCCATAGGAGCCGACGGTAGTAAAAGCAGACAGAGCAACTCTGCACGTATTTTCTGCAGTTTACGGTGCAATAACCGGTGATAACTGCTAAAAGTAGATTACATGGTGCAGATCACCATTTTATCAGACACTGGTTCTGAAGATGAGCTTTTACACGTTGATAAAATTGCAGAAACCCAACCCATAAACCGTACTTTAATGCTTATTAATTTGTTATCTCTGTATTTGACAAACTAAGGCTGAATTACGTTGCCAAACGAAGGACCTGGAGTTACTAAACAGTTGCTAAACAGTCTCATGCAGGGTATTAAGCTCCTGCCCAGTTGCAAACAAAGTGTAAGACTGGAATGACCTGGAAATTTAAAACCTTCTTCCAGGCTTAAACTATGAATATGGATATAAACAGCAAGCAAAGTGTAAGACTGGAATGACCTGGAAATTTAAAATCTTTTTCCAGGCTTAAACTATGAATATGGATATAAACAGCAAACAAAAATATTCAAAGAAATTATTGTTGTTGGTGTGAAAGCTCAGAATTAGATGTGTGTGAGAGAGAGAGTGAAGAAATGAACAAAACTTATGACTTTATTGAAATGTACAATTTTTATTAATTTATATGTTTATGCATAATACCATGTCTAGCTTTGTTTAAGGGGCAAAAAAAATATATCGGCATGAAAACAGGTATTTATTTACACATTTGTTTACACATGGTGTAAACATCAGGGTGTCATGATTAGTCATTTAGCCAT
The DNA here is from genome assembly GCF_011125445.2 of Fundulus heteroclitus. Lineage (NCBI taxonomy): Eukaryota > Metazoa > Chordata > Actinopteri > Cyprinodontiformes > Fundulidae > Fundulus > Fundulus heteroclitus. The sequence goes on from NW_023397307.1 coordinate 1,215,771, forward strand.
TATAGTCCAGAGTTTAACATTTGGCACCAGGATGTTTTCATTCCAATTCTGAAAAGTGCTTGAAAAATTACATAAAAATATGTTTTGTACAAGCATGTATTTTATTAGTGTCATTTATTGCAAAATTGCACATTAAAATGCCCAAACAGGCTATTACACTTTCAGAAATAAAAGGATAAAATATACGATTAATTTGCGATTAACCTCGAGTTAACTATCGACATTATGCGATTAATCGCGATTAAAATTTTTAATCGTTTGACAGCACTAATAAATACTTAAGAAATTGGAATATTTAGCTTCTCACATTTAGCAAATGAAATGTGCTCAATTTGTAGAAAAGATAAATAGAATGTTATTTTCACCTTTGAGTATGGAGAAATCAGCTCTGTGGTTACATCGGACTGGGCTGAGTTCAGAACAAGCGTGTGAGTTTCTGGACTACACTGAGTGTAAGTTGTGAGTCGAATATGGGGGATGCTGATCAGGGTGAGGATGCTGTGTTCCATAAAGTATCTGAATCTGCAGTTGTTACGGCTGAGGTTTGTGTGTCACCTCGGATTCAGTTGGTCTTTGATCAGATGCTATCCGTGGGAGGAGTTGCTTTAGAGGATGGCAGAGTATGGCACTCTAGTTGTTCAGTGGTTGCTACAACTTGCCCAGAGACTGGACAGACTTGCTTGTTCGTGATTTTGCTTAGGGATAGTTTTTCTATCTCTCTGAAATATTCTGTGTGCTGGGTTTATTCATAAAGGCATATTGTGTTTTCTTTGTGTGTGGATGGGTCTAGCCAACCTCTCCTCATACTGCTCCTTACAGGATAGTCTTAGGGACTAGGATTTTGTAGCTGTAATTTTGATATGGTAACACCTTAATTGTACATTTGGAATGGGTGGTTGTGTATTGCCTTCCTGTGTATCTGAATTTTTATTGCATTATTGCATTATTTTGGCACATTTTTTTAATTATGTGCTATGTATTGATAGTCTGATAGTCTTGTTTTTTATGTCTGGTTCTGATTGGACAAGTGGAATTCGGCAAGGGAGATTGTAACAGGGTTTAATATGCAGATAATTCCACTTGTCATATACTTATTGGGTTCAGGTATAACGGGGAGAAACAGCACCCCACTACTGGTAGTTGGCGGTGAAAAGCGTTGTAGACACAGGCACCTGGTTGCCATTCGATGAGTGACGAGCACGAGTTAAGGTCACTTAGGGGATGCTGTGGTAAAAGGAATGTATTACCGTTCTATGTAATTGTTTGCCAACTGTAAAGTGTATGTAGTTTAACAAGGATATTAATGTATTATATATGATGTATTCAAGGAAACTATTAGCTGGGTTTATTTAATACATGTGGGAATGTGTCGGCTAGCCAGCTAATAGAGAATGCTATACCTCATAAGGTGCTGTTCCCGTGTTGACGAGCCTGAGACCTGATTGTTTTCTATATTCCATTTCTATACAGGTACATATTATTTTATTTCTTTGTAAATGTATTCAATATTGTTATTAGGCCAGTGGGTAAGTGATGAGCAGGAGGTGCTGTTCCGGTGTTGATGAGCCTGAGACCTGATTCTTTTGTTTATTCCATTTCAATACAGATAAATTATCTTTTCACTCATCCTGTTTCCTGACCATCACTATTTACACAACACGGAGAGCATTGAGAAGGAGAACTAAAGGTTACATATAACACATTTCAGCAACAAGCAAATTCAAAGTGCCTCACGAAAACATGAGAAAATAAATCACATCTAAAAGTATGCTGAAGTGGCAGAATAATGAGAAGTGAATTAGGAATACAGACTGAAATTAATGGTTTAGATTGAAGAGTCAACTCTAAACAAATGGGCTGTTAACCTAAATTTAGAATAACTCAGGGTTTCTTTGGCCAAGAAGTTTGGCAGCCGTCTCCTTTTGTGTTCCTCCATTGGAGCGTGAAACGAGGAGCACCGGCGTTTCAGCCTCCACCTGTGGAAAGAGAGGGAGAGCAGCAGCATAGACCTGGAGCCGCTCCCAGATCCTTACAGCATTGAATAAGACAAAGCAGTTTATCTTGAACAACTTCAAAATAATATTAAGAAAATAAAAAATTTGGAAGTGTTTTTTTTTTTTTTTTAAGATGGTAAATGGCTTGTACTTGTATAGCACTCTAACTAGTCCGACGACCCCAAAAGCGCTTTACACTACGTCATTCACCCATTCACCTTCACATTCACACAGTGGTGAGCTTTGTCCGTAGGCACAGCTGCCTTGGGGCAGACAGACAGAGGTGAGGCTGCCATACATCAGGACCTCTGACCACCGCTAACAGGCAATTCGGGTGAAGTGTCCAAGGCCACAACGACTGAGACGGTTGGACCGGGCGATCAAGCCGGCAACCCGCCAATTGCGGGACAAACTCCCTAACTCCTATGCCACTATCACAGGAAATTTGCATGCCATTCTGTACATAAAAAAGCAAATACAATGAAAGCAGGAAAGAATCTTAAATTTAAATTTGAAAAAAACATGGATTTCAGACACGAGGCTGCACAGTGGTGCAGTGGGTAGCACTGTGCCTTGCAGCAAATAGGTTCAGGGTTTAAATCTAACCCTAGGTCTTTCTGCATGGAGTTTGCATGTTGCATGAATAGTTGTTTGTCCTGTTTGTCTCTGTGTTGCCCTGTGACAGACTGGCGACCTGTCCAGGGTGGACCCCGCCTTTCGCCCAGTGAACCCTGGAGATAGGCACCAGCAAACCCATGAGGGATAAAGCGGGTCAGAAAATGGATGGATGGATTTCAGACACATTTTTGGCAGGTTTAGATCCAACTTTCCAAATAAATAGTAAAATGTATTTTGAAAAAAATTGCTATTTATTCCAGTATGGAGCCTGTATCTTTATAAATACTGAAACTAATGGGAAAAGGGTATTCCTGGAAAAGTGTTATGGAGTTTATGGTAATGTTTAGTGCTAAACACACTTTGATTGTTGTTGTTAAAAACAGGTAACCATTTAATGACTTTATGACTTTCTTTACACGTAAACAACTTTGGTTTTGGAGGTATATAAAAGCCACAATAGAGCATCCTGTCTCACACGGCATCAGTTCAAGCAGGTAAGCTGACAAACATGCTGAAAACCTTGGATGTTGTTTGGTTAAAAAGAGGCTGATTGATTAAACACTGCATTTTATTACTGTTGGAAGTTTGTTCTTTGTCATCAATAGCAGTTTTTATTTTTTACAAATGCAGTAGAATACTGTTGATGTAATGAAAATAAATTGTAGTTAGTGTGGTTTTGTTCTTCCCAAAACCTCAGAAGGAAAGTGAATTATGATAAGAACTGACTGTGTGATCTTTGGAAAGGTTTTCTTTAGTGTTGGATGTGGCTTTATTAGGGAGTCAGTGATTGGGTCTTGCTGTTGAAGCTGACATGTCTCATATCTTACTTCCAGATGCAGACTCAGCCAGTGGTGTGATTGAGCCAGACATGGACACCCCTTCAGCTGAGATGGCGTGGGACAGGGGCAAAAACTGGGGGTGGATGCTTTCTGCATTCATCTGCCTGAACATCCTGATCCTGGGTTGCGCCTTTGTCAGCGCGGGCACTTCAGAGATTGTCAAAATCAGCAGCCTGGACCTGCAGAGTTTCCTCATCTTCCTCTTTCTGCTCACCTCGATCTGGATGGTCTATTTCACCTACAATTCCAGGGCAGGAAATGTTTCTGTCTTCAAGGATAGACATGCGGGACCCATTTGGCTCAGAGGTAAAGTACAATTTTAACAATTAAACATTCAATGTAAGGAGTATTATTTGGACAATTCGATAATTGTCTGCTTCTCTAAATGTTGGTTGTCCTTCAGGTGGACTTCTGCTCTTTGGAATCCTCAGTATCATCATGGACATCTTTAAGATAGTCAGCTATGTGGGGTACCTCCACTGTGATTCAGCCATTAAAGTTGCATTCCCTGTGGTGCAAGTTGTCTTTGTTCTCATACAGGTAGAAATCAAATATTCTTTAATGTTCTTCAGTCCTGATGTTTGAAAAGTATTGATATTTTGCATATTGCACTTGTAGACATACTTTTTCTGGATCCATTCAAGGGACTGTGTGCAGGTCCAAAAGAACCTTTCACGGTAAGCTTTTAAGGTGTATGCATATTATCTGCCAACGTTTTGTCCCCAAACACATGGAATAGCCTAAGAGAAATAAAAGTTCAAGTTGTGCCTTCCAAACCAACATTTACAAATGGGGTCCAGAGGAATATAGGAAACGGCCTAAAAATTGGATCTCAGGTCCCCTTGGTGGCCAAATGTCAGTGGAATTAATACTGTATGTGGGAAATCAACACAACTTGGGGGATAAGGTGAATTTAGCACCGATGTGGTGATAAAAAATACACATTGAAGACACAAGTAAGGCCTCTATGGTGTGCCCATGTGGTTTTGCCAATGGTGGTTTATGTGCCTCACCCAAATGGGCCTTTACAAGAAGCTCATCCTAGTCCAGTAGCCCACTTAATAACCTTTTGTTTATCAGCTATTTTTGCAAGACAGATTCTTTGCCTTTGTTTTGTAATAATTAAAAATGGGCTGATCAAGTTATATCTGGGTGATTTTGATTGATTGTGAAGCCGTTGCTTATTTGTCTGAGGATTATAACATAAAAAAAAGAAAACTGCTTTAGGTGCTTTAATAGAAGCAGTGGGTTTCAAACAGTAAATGAATGGATTACATTAAATACCTCATTTATGCCTAAATCAACCATAACATCATAGTATTTTTTATAAAATACTAAATAAAGTACATTAAAATGCTCACTGTTTGGTGTTACATTAATTTAATATCGAATTATTCAGGTTTTTCTGTATGTGACCTACAGATTGACAGTCAATCTCAGTCAAAGGAAAACTTGGCAGATGGGTTGGTGCAACTCAACTTGATCATTGTTAATCTTTCCCCTTTTTTCATATTTTAGCTGCGGACTGATGCTCGCCCTCTCCACAAATCTTGTTTTATGGATGACTGAAGTTACAGAGGAGTCCCTTCACCAAACAATTTCTCCTGAGTTCTCAACCGACCACACTAAGCTCTCACGACGGCAGCAGTACATCAAGAGCGGTAGGCTCAGCAAATGAAAGCTGATTTTTGCAGTCAATATGCAGAAACAATGGAACACTTTTATATTGTGTTATATGATTTGTGGTCTTACAGCCAGTTATGGAGATGACCAGTGTACGTGCAGCCACACTTCCTGTGACATCTTCAAGGATGCCTATTACTACCTGTACCCCTTCAACATTGAGTACAGCCTCTTTGCCTCCACCATGGCGTTCGTCATGTGGAAGAATGTGGGCCGAGCGGCGCCCGAAAGCAACCACCACCACCACCACGCCAGATTCAGCCTCAAGGATGTGGTCATTGGCCTCGTTTTGGGCATCCTCCTCGTGGCAGCAGGCATCGCGACCTTCGTTGTGTATGAAATCGATATGAAAACGAATTTCTCTGACAAAGAAAGCCATGACACAGCATTGATGATGCACTTTGTCATGAACATAGTCATTGCGACCACGATGTGTGTCTGCACCATCGTCGGAAGCGCTATCTTCATGGTGGACCACAGGGAGCACATCTCGGAGAAGAACCCCACCCAGAGTCTGGACGTGGGGCTGCTGGTGGGTGCCTCACTGGGGAAATTCATTGTTAGTTATTTCTCCATTATTGCCATGGTTGCAACTGGGGCCAAGGGCCACCTGAACAGGCTCAACTTGAGTTGGGGCATACTGATGGTACTCCAGCTCGGCCTACAGAACTTTTTCATAATCGTGGGCCTGCACCGAGAGCCCTTTCATGAGGCTGAACCTGACATGGTGGTTGCAAATCCATATGCGGCGGAGTCCAGCAAAGATGGAAGCGGACTACAAGTTAGAGACTTAGACCAAAAATCCAACCCTGACACTGAAGCACGTGGCAACAGTAGAGCAGCGGAAGACAGACACAAACAGCTGTGGAAGAGGCGAGTGTTGAGAGAGGTCTGCGCGTTCCTGCTACTGGGTAACGTCATTGTAAGTATCTTTCTCCCGTTCTCTCTCACATTCACAGCAGCCAATTTCCTGGACGCTAAGCCTCTTCTTTCTGTATTTCACAGCTGTGGATCATGCCAGCCTTTGGTGCTCGTCCCCAGTTTGATCACGACACTGAAACACAGTTCTACCAGTTCAGCATGTGGGCTGCTGTTGTGAACGTGGGCCTTCCTTTTGGCATCTTTTACCGAATGCACTCCGTTGCCAGTTTATTTGAAGTCTACCAGAAGTTGTAAATAAGCACATGGAAAAGAGGGTACAGAAAGTTGTAAACTGGCATTTTTAACTGTTTTGTGGAGCCTTTTTTGATTTGCATTTTTTGTCAAGGAGAAACTGAATAACTTGTTTTATTTTTTTCTATTTTTTATTTAGTAGTATGTTTATGCAACAATGTAAATATATTAAAACTTTATTTTTGCAATTTAAATGTCTTGTAAAGCTTATCTTGTGCAATCCAGTTTACACAGTAATATCTGTTTGCAAGCAATAAAAAAGAGGAATCTAAGTCCAAGCCAATGTTATTATTATTATTATTATTATTATTATTATTATTATTATTATTATTATTATTCCATCATAAATTACAGTTGACTTTGCTGCCCTTAGTCTAATGTAAAGCAATACATTTGTCAGAGACCATGTTTTGGTGTTAGTGCACAATTAACAAGAATGGTTTCCCATTATTAGTTCTAAAAATAATAAATAAATGTATATACATAATTGACCCAGATTTAATAACGTGAATTTTAGTTTTGAAAAATCATCCAGTTGGTCCCACAATAATATAACTAGGCATTATATCAAAACTAAAGTCATAGAATAGAAAATATCTCATTCATCTTAAATCTTATGCTTTCTCAAGGAACAAACGGGTATGTGCTTAACGGAGCCCCCTGGTGGTACAAAAGTGTCACTATAATACCCAAAGAGCAAGCTTGAAAAGCTGGGCTCACAAAACCTTTACGTTCATAATCTATAAAAGAACAATGGAAAGTGTTGCCAGCAATGACTTATTTAAAAAAAAATATAAACCTATAGAAAAAACTATAGAATGACATTGTTAGGACTCAGCAGGCAACGCCAGTCAGGCCTCTGCTGGCTCTGACCCCTTTGAGTAAGGAATAACCGCAGCGCTGTGTGGGCGTCCCCACTGCACGTCATTACCGGGTGTGACGTCATCCTCCCATTGTTTTGTTTTATTCTTATTTCCATTATTTTTTATTAAACAAAGCATACATTGCAAAATCTTGCAGAGGTACACAACAACTGCAAAACTGCAATAACGGAGGAAAGAACACAATAATAACGGATTACGGTAGGGTGACCACGCGTCTGGCGTAAGGCAGACAGTCTGAGTTTTGAATGCCCCACAAGCATATTTGTCTTTCGTTTTGAGGCATTAGGCTTGGGAGCAGATTTTTATTTTTTTTTCAAAGGGTATAACTGCGGAGACAACCAGCAGCAAACACGCCCCTCTGGGAGGTCCGACAGTGTGGGCGTGTTGTTAGCGCAAATGTTTATTGGTTTGTTTATTTACCAACCTCAATCCTAATTTTTTTCCTTCCATTTTCTTCATTGTCACTGGATTTGCCTTCTGTCGTTTTTCTGCTGATTCCCCTGAACACCTTTTTTACTTGTCCTATCGCAAGTACATTCTGGAGAGACATCAAAGAAGGGTTATGTTGAAAATAACTAAACATTCTACAGTTTTCAATCACCCATCATGTGTACTATGTTGATGGTCTTGATAATGAATCGTCTGATGTGGTAAATATTGTTTTCTTGCTAGCTAAGTATTACATACACTGCTGTTTACTGAAAAAAATATATGCACATTTCCATCTACTTAGGCATAGTTACTTTAGCACAATTGTTTTATGTTAGCAGGGTAGGACCTGAAACAATTGCGTCAAAGTAACTAAATATGCCTAAGTAGTTGCAAATGATGCATGAAATCTTTAAGTGGAAAGACTCTCCTGCGTGCTTCCCTGTCTCCCGCACTCCCCGTAGCCTTCTACGTCATAACACTGCCCATGCGCCACCCTGTACAGCCTGTAGCCTAAACAAACATCTTAACCATTCTCCTGCCTGACGAGTGTGTTCTGCACGTTGGCCAAACACGAAAACACCATGACAGACATAATAACAATATTATTCTACCTGTATCAATTTCATCACATTTATTATAACAGTTGTGGCATAACTGTTCCACAAAGTTACTTTTAATTATAAAATGACTTATATGGATCATGCCAACATTTTTTTTTTTACAGAAACCGATACGTTAGTGGTTTATTTTTAAAGGCAACACATGGCTGAAACTATAGTACATATTTAAATTTAACTCAGGCAAACTGACGGCCACCCTTTCTCTGGGTCCTTCCATGCCACCAGGTAAAATCCTGCATCAGAAATGCATCAACTAGTGATTTTCCTTTAATATTTTTTTTTTCGCATTTAGGAGCGTATTGCATATTTCAGTCACATTTTCGTTAATATCTAAAATAGACAAAAATGCGTGTTTAGAGTCGGCAGCAAGATTCTTGTTAACCTTTCTGGTGGATTTTGTGCGTTCTATTTTCCAGGACTCTCAAGAGTCCCCTTTTTTTGGTGAGGAGGACGAAAGCTTTAGGCTAAAATGATCTAACATCAGGTGAAATTGTTTGTATGTGCACTTGCTGCTCAGTGAGGAAAAATTGGGCATTTTAATTGTAATGTGAGGACATTGATGTAACCCTTTCTTTTTGGTCCCCGCATTTTTTGGGCTAGAGTTAAGAGTTAGGATTAAGGTGTCAGTTAGGTTTAGGTTAGGATTAGGTTTATACTGGAAAAGGTTAGGTTTAGGGTTGAGGGTCAGAGTAAGACCATAGATAGGATTGAAAAGGAAAGGAAGTCAAGGCACGGTCCTCTGTATTTAAATCAAGGATGTGTGTGTGTGTTTACACCCTATCAGTACATTATCATTACCAAGCGGATCTTTGAAACAAAAAAATTAACGGATGTTCCAGACACCCTTTGGCATCCTTCTTCCTCCTCTTAATCCGGACATGCACCATCTTTGTTTATTTACTATGTGAATTTCTCAGTGTTGGCTTTATTGTCTGCATTGGTCACCATCATCCTTATGCTGTTGTGCGACTTCTGGACTGTGAAGGTTAGTAAAATAATACTTAGTAATAGGGTTTGTGATTATTTTTATTTGTTTATAAAACAGACCTACATGGAATTAATAGTAACAAACACATTAACTAAACCAGGCGTGGAATTTTCATAGAAAAAATTTCAAAGAGGTATGAGAAATAGCGTTCTTATATTTACTTGGAATATTGTCCAACCCATTCTGACCCTCTTTGTTTTTCTTCTCCTAAAAAGGCAATGAAGGAAACAGAAAACCTGAAACTGAACAGGAAACCTTCAGACAAAAACAGTTTCAGAATCGAAGGGATCCATTATATTCGCTTGATAAGGTAGAGGGTCTTCTTTCTGTTCCTTCAGATCTGGTGGTTCTGAGGAAATTCAGTGTCAGATTATAATGAGGGTAAAAATGAAAGCTTAAGCGTGTTTTTGTAAAAAAATATTTGGTAGCTTGAGGACGTGTAAATGTAAAACTGTATAAATATAAAAATGTTTTTTGACCAAACTGTATGTTTCTTTGTGAAAGTTTATTATAGTTTGCTATATGATCAAATTATGATATGTTTCTAACTATAAAAATAAAATAATTATCTACAAATAGCATTTTTGAGAATGTTTGTTTTGTTTTTGGGTTTGTCCAAAACATGTGTCAAATATGTACTTATTTTAGAATATTTGAGCTAGGGGCTCTTTTAGTAATAACATTGGATAAATCTAATTTAGTAGGAGGGGGAAGGGGACACTTTCTAGGTAAAAATTTGTCCACAAGGTGGCAACAAACATCATGGTTAAAGTATTAACCGTGTTAGAATTATTTGTCAAACAAATGCACTTTAATATACCTAGCTTGATCATTATTGATTATTATAATCATTGATTATTATTTATTGCATTTCCCTATTGCACCCCCTTAGTAATGAGGACTGCTCATTACTAAGGGGGTGGAGCTGTTTCAGTTCAATTTGCATGTTATCTAAGCCATTACAGGGTCTTTGTTGGACAGTAGTATAAAGCTTGTAACTCCACACTACTCCAGACTTTTTCAGTTGAGAAAGCTTCCAGGATAGGAAGCGAAACATTTTCAAACTTTGGACAAAAGTCCAGTTGTTTTGTTTTTTGCTTTTTTGGAATGACCATTTTCACCAGCATCTAGTTGCTTCAGACCACGTCACATTCTTTCTCAGTACCAGAGACCAATCTATATGCTCCCTTGACCAAAATGATTTGCTTTTGTGTCACATTCCTTTCATGATGATGAAGGGTCCCCACAATCCCTTCAGTTTCAGTAATGTCTTGGACAGCTCCTGACCCAGGTCGATCCATCCATTCATTATCTATACAAGCTTATCCCTCATAGGATTACATGGAGTGCTGGTGTCTATCTCCAGCTATCAGTGGGCGAGAGGTGGGGTACACCCTTTCTGGGGTGTACCCCACCTCTCGCCTCTCTGCAGTCTATCGCAGGGCAACATAGAGACACACAGGACAAAGAACCATCCACGCACTAAGGAGAATTTTGAGAGACCAATTAATGACGCTGATGTCACCTTTGGCCTCGACAGAGATCAAAGTTTCAGATAGAGTTGGTCACTCCATGGGACAAAATTCGCTGAGAAAAAACTAAATCCCTGAATGGTTTAGCACCTAAATAAATCACAGACTGGTTATCAGTGCATCAACCCTCCAGACCACTCAGGTCTTCTGGCTCCAGCCTGCTCTGCAGAACCAGAACCAGAACCAGACATGGAGAAGCAGCATTTAGTTCCTATGCTCCACTTATCTGGAACAAACTTCCAGAAAACTGGAAAAGCGCTGAAAGCCTGAGTTCCTTTAAATCAAGATTAAAAACACATCTGTTTAGGATTTCCTTTGACTGTTTTAGTTAAAATGTTTTACTGAAACATCACTAGTTCAAGTTTGTAGTCGAACTGATTTTAATATTTGCTTTTAGTTTCTATTATGCCATGTTTTATTTTGTTTAACGTTTTTCTACATTTTATTCCAACTTACTTTTAATCTGTTTTAGTCTTTGTACTAAAATGCTCTACAAATAACTTTGCCTTGCCTAGTGAACAGTTGACAAGACATTTTTATTTGTAGCACATTTTTAGTAACAAGACAATTCAAACTCTGAGTGCTGTAAAAGAACAGAACAAATAAATACATACTGCCCACCCCCACCAGAAAAGAATAAATATAAATGAACACCAAAAAAAGAAAAAACATTTTAGTTAGCCGATGGATGCTGAGTGCTGCATGGTCACCTTTTCTGCGCTCTGGGGTTGGAGAGCTGCCTTTCAGCACCTGGAGGCGGGTGTAGCCTCTTTCCCCTGCAGGTTATGGCAGAATGTAAAGCTCAGAGTCTAAAGCGGTATATAGGCCAGTCATCATCATTGGTTAGGAAATATTTTATCCCTGAAAATGTGTTTCCTCCTAATTCTCCCTCATCCAAGGTCTTCCAACAGTACCAATGCATCCTCAGATTAACGCATGAGTGTGTTTGACCGTTTACAGGAATTAATTGCTGCACACCTTTTCACAATAATCTTGTAATCTATGAAAAACGTCACCCTGGTAATAATCGGGGAAATTGATGGTAGAAAACCCTGATAAAATGTTAAGATTTAAGTTGTCTTATGGGCATTTTTATTTTATTTATTTAAAGGTCCTTTTTGTGGTTTGAAAGGCTAATGATGAAGTTGATCTATGATTAAAATCTGATATGGAGTGAAATTGAACGTCTGAGAGGAATCATGACGCAGTTTGGCTGCAACTCACCACTTTACCATCTGTGTCACCAATTTCCTCCGTCTCCAAAATGAGCGTCAGCCTGGGTCAGAGCTGCCGTGAGGACCGAACATTTTCCCCTCAAGTTATTTTTTATTCTAGATCTGAATTTTGCGTGTAAATGGTAATTCACACGTTTCAGGCCCATTTTGTGCGTACGCAAGCTTTATAAAGGCGACCTCTGCTCCTTATCCTGCAGGCTGTAAAACCTGATAACCCTCCCTGTTCTTCCTGCTCTCAGACACACCTTGAAGCTGGTGGAGCAACATCTGCTGGAGGTGAAAGCTGATTGGCTGCAGCCTCTCTGCTCTGACACGTGATTCGTAGATCAGAGCTCAGAGCTGTTGCTGTTTTCAGGAAATGAAACTCACACAGTCACTGAGACCGAGAGGAGAAATGGAGCAGAACCAGCTGGACCGAGAAACCTTGTCCTGTTCGATCTGTCTGGATCTACTGAAGGATCCGGTGACTATTCCCTGTGGACACAGCTACTGTATGAAGTGTATTAAAAACTTCTGGGATGAAGAGGATCAGAAAGGAATCCACAGCTGCCCTCAGTGCAGGAAAACCTTTCTACCGAGGCCTGAGCTGAATAAAAGCACCATGTTAGCAGCTTTAGTGGAGCAGCTGAAGAAGACTGGACTCCAAGCTGCTCCTGCTGATCTCTGCTATGCTGGACCTGAAGATGTGGCCTGTGATTCCTGCTCTGGAAGAAAACTGAAAGCCATCAAGTCCTGTTTAGTCTGTCTGGCCTCTTTCTGTGAGAAACACCTTCAGCCTCATTATGATTCAGCTGCATTTAAGAAACACAAGCTGGTGGAGCCCTCCAAGAACCTCCAGGAGAACATCTGCTCTCGTCATGATGAGGTGATGAAGATGTTCTGTCGTACTGATCAGAAGTGTATCTGTTATCTCTGCCCTGTGGATGAACATAAAGGCCACGACACAGTGTCAGCTGCAGCAGAAAGGACTGAGAGGCAGAGAGAGCTGGAGGTGAGACGAGAAAACATCCAGCAGAGAATCCAGGACAGAGAGAAAGATGTGAAGCTGCTTCAACAGGAGCTGGAGGCCATCAAGCACTCTGCTGATAAAACAGTGGAGGACAGTGAGAAGATCTTCACTCAGCTGATCCGTCTCATCCAGAAAAGAAGCTCTGATGTGAAGCAGCAGATCAGATCCCAGCAGGAAACTGAAGGGAGTCGAGTCAAAGAGCTTCAGGAGAAGCTGGAGCAGGAGATCACTGAGCTGAAGAGGAAAGACGCTGAGCTGAAGCAGCTCTCAGACACAGAGGATCACAACCAGTTTCTCCACAACTACCCCTCACTGTCAGCACTCAGTGAGTCTACACACTCATCCAGCATCAAGATCCGTCCTCTGAGCTACTTTGAGGATGTGACAGCAGCTGTGTCAGAGCTCAGAGATCAACTACAGGACATCCTGAGAGACGCATGGACAAACATCTCACTGAGACTCACTGAGGTGGATGTTTTACTGTCAGAACCAGAACCAAAGAGCAGAGCTGGATTCTTGAGATATTCATGTGAAATCACACTGGATCCAAACACAGCAAACAGTCGTCTGTTACTATCAGAGGGGAACAGGAAGGTGACAAGGATGGATCAACCTCAGTCTGATTCTAGTCATCCAGACAGATTCACTTATTGGCCTCAGGTTCTGAGTAGAGAGAGTCTGACTGGACGTTGTTACTGGGAGGTGGAGTGGAGAGAGAGAGTTTATGTAGCAGTCGCATACAAGAATATCAGCAGAGCAGGAAGTGGGAATGAATGTTTATTTGGAGCTAATGACAAATCTTGGGCATTAGATTGTTACCAAGGAGGTTATCAATTTGGTCACAACAGCATCTGGACCTCCATCTCAGGTCCTGGTTCCTCCAGAGTAGGAGTGTACCTGGATCACAGAGCAGGTATTCTGTCCTTCTACAGCGTCTCTGAAACCATGACTCTCCTCCACAGAGTCCAGACCACCTTCACTCAGCCGCTACATGCTGGAGTTTATGTTTATGTTGGAGGTTCTGCTGAGTTCTGTAAACCCAAATAGACAGAATCCACTGAAGGTTCAGTGAGTTTGATTCTGGTTTTTAAATCTCCAGCAGATTATTTTCTTGATCGTTGTTGTTTTATGTCTAAACTGCACAGAAATTAATAGTCAGAGATTGTCAGCACTTGTTTTTCTTCAGAATTGATGTTCTGGTTCTGTTGGGTTTGTTCATTTCTCAACATTGTTTTCTAAACCAGCTGATCCGCACCAGAATATTTGCTGTTTTTCCTCCTTGTTGCTTTTAGCAGCAAAAACTGTGAACTCAGCAATAAAATGTCAAATGATTCCCCAGGTTTAAAAGGTGGAACCAGTTCTTTGATCCGGTTCTGGTTTGGACCCGTTTTGTTGAGTCCAGACACACACGAGACAACAGATATCATCTAATATTGTAAATTACTCATCTGAGAATTATCATATTTTGAATTTTTTACTATGTTTAACCATTCATTTAAAACATCTTTAAGGTAAATAACCTCAAAACAACAAAATCACCACAACTCTAATTAGTATTTCAGTAAAAATTACAATGCAGCTGTACAATATAGTTTTATTTGAAACTTAAAACTTACAGGATGTGTTTAGCAGCAAAATCTGTGATTAAGAGCTATAATGTGAATTTATGGTGTTTCTTTAAATGAGGCATTACAGATTTATACCACAATTATGACCTAAATCCAATTTTTTTTGATGAAAATTAACGTGTTTTCAATAAATAAAGACTTTAAGTATTAAAGTGAGACATTGTTTCTGTCCACTGATAAAACTCTGGGCCCGTTCCTACTCCAATATTACCACGGCCCGTCTCACCCATCTGGTTCAATGATTTGGCAGCAAGAGAGGACACAAATAATCAAAGGCAGAAACAGTTAAAACACATATTTATTACAATTTGGAATTCCAAATGGGAGACAACTTACAAGTTTTATCAACGACGCGGATAGCCTAATCTTATCCCGAAGTATCTTCCATGAATTGTAAGTTGTGTCTGTCCGTTTACCCTGGGAACATGTCTTTTATCACACACACGGCTCCAAAAGGGGGCTGGACTAACCCCCCTTTCTGGAGACATTCAGTCTGCCACAGACATGTGCTTTCTGACACTCGGCCATTAAATGCAATCTATTTAAAGCTTTTTAAAAAACATTATCTGTTCTACAAGGCTCTCGTAAATTTCTCGTTCAGTCCTGCAGCTGGCACCATTACTGAAGTCTGAATATAACCATTGTATTCAATAGTTACATATTTTTGTGGTGTCATAACCTCCTAGTTTTCCCAGCTTCATGTGCTGCTTCCTGTCAGACAGGAAGTCTGTGATCCACCTGCAGGTGGAGTCGGGCACATTCAGCTGGGAGAGCTTCTCCGGAAGCAGAGTTGGGATGATTGTATTGAAGGCAGAGCTGAAATCCACAAACAGGATCCTGGCGTAGGTTCCTGCAGAGTCCAGGTGCTGGAGGATGTAGTGAAGGGCCAAATTGACAGCGTTGTCTGCAGACCTGTTGGCTCTGTAGGCAAACTGTAGGGGGTCCAGGAGGGGGTCGGTGATTTCTTTCAGGTGTGAAAGCACGAGGCGCTCAAAGGACTTCATAACCACAGAGGTCAGAGCGGCGGGTCATATACCTCATGCACCTTTTCCTCCTTTTGGCACCTTCTTTTGATCATTGAGCCGATGTGACACGTGAATTTCTCCACTGTGAGATCAATAAAGTCTCTTATCTTATCTTTCCTCCACACATGTGACCACAACATTTCTCCTGTGAGCCAGGCTAACGATGAGCTTAACGACTCTCCATTGTGGGGGCGACCAGTTCCAGGTGAATCTAAGCTCTAAAAAGGCCTCGTCTGCAGGTCTATAAAGGTTGGAACTCCAAGATGGGAAACAGAACGCCTTCAGCTTCAGAAAAGAAATCCAGTTTTATTTTTTTTAACCTTTTTTTGGATTAATCATGACCAGGATGACTGAGAATCTTCACCACCACACCATATATTTCACATCATACCCATAAACTTAAAATAATCTATAAGGACTTCCTGTTCAGGGTAGAAGTAGACCAGCTATGTCACTAGAAAGACACAATATATCTGCCGTAAAATCAGAAGCTAGCTGAATATTTCAATACCCGTTGTATATTTATCAGTTACAGATTATTTCCACGTTTTGAAAAAGGTCTTCATAATGACATTACACTGATCTAAATTGGATGCTTTTTCAACAGATTGTGTTTCGATAGTCTGTTTCACTCAAGATAATACAATTTATTTTTATATTAGCAAATAATCAATCGCAAAAGAACATTCTTGAATCATAAACTTTTAAAAGAGAAAATAAATTAAATTAGTTTCTTTTTTGTACATACTTACATGATACGAGTTGTTAATGGAAAAATAAACAGAGATAAAGGCTGCGCCTGTGTGAACGTGAGCACAGACATGTATACGTAGACGCCCCGTCGTCGGGTGAGAGGCGTGCCGACAGAGCGGCCATCTTAGGTCAGACCAAGCTGCGCTCAGAGAGAATACACGTGAAAGTGGTACTTTATGTTTTCAGACACTCTGAATCCGGTGAATTCTCAACCGATTTCCAGATGAATCAACTGACTGAAAACGTCACCCCTTTAGGGGCTACATGGGACCAATTGATTGAATTAAATTTTTGTCTTACTTAATAAGTAATTTCGATTTTCTATTGAAAGTAAGCAAACTTTCAGAGCTACGTCTCAGGAAGCCCGACTTTTACTCCGCTTATGGGTGCGCAGATAAAAGGACACTAAGAACCAGATCCTGGGGAATTACCTTCCATAAGTAAGATTCTATGATAGATAATCCTCATGCTTTACAGTTACAATTTTTCTGGCAAAAACACAATATGTGCTAATGGGTAGCAGGGATGGAAGCAGAGAAGAGTACATTAAACACCCTGATTTCTAAAAGATCTGACTGAGTATATATACATTATATATATATATATATATATATATATATATATATATATATATATATATATGTATATGTATGTATGTATATGCAGCTTAAGCGAAAATTCAGACTGAAGAAACACTATTGCCTACCTCCATCAATCAGGGACTCATCCGCCTCCGACACAAGCCAATCAGCTTTGAACTGCTCCTCCTCGAAGCCAATCAGCATCCTGGGTTCATCTTAAAAAGAACTCCACATCCTCGTCTCGGCCTTCTCCTCAGCGAGCAAGCGGTGGCTGCGCCGTGTCCGGTTTGGACTCTGTTGACCGGTTTCAACCCACCTCCATCCCCTTCTCCACCATCTTAGAAAGCTTCGCCTGGCTTTCCTACGGTCCTCCTTCAACTTCGTCGCTATCAGAGTGTAATTCCTCCTGGACTCTTATGGAATTCCCAGTCACTCCTTAAAACGGTCCGGCAGAAGACCGCCATGTTGAGCCTGGTTCTGCCAGAGGTTTCTTCCCAAGGGGGAGTTTTTCCTCTCCACAGTCGCTTCATGCTTGCTCATCATGGACAGTTCATGCAAACCTGTGTTTATCAAGTTGAACATCTAGCTCAAACAGATCATCATATGGACTGAACAAACTTTATGTATCTCCACTCCACCACCAGTTTCAGACCTGGGGGGAAATATCCCTATTCTCATACGCCTGCTTATGCATATTAAAGTATAATTCAGCGTGAATTTTTCCTGCCGAGGTCTGAGCGCCAAACTCTTAAAATATTGTATCAATAAAATTCTTCTAATTGCCTTTTCTTTCTGTGTGAGTTTTTCAGTATATGTTTGTGTGTATGTATGTATGTATGTATACAAACAAACAAACAAGATGGTGCTAAATTACTGGACAGACATGATTTATGGGTAAAAATAATAATATACAGTATAATATACAGATTTTGAATGAGCTGCCATCTGCGTCTTCCCACGCCACAACCTCGGACCTCAGCCCTGCATCAGCCTCTCAATTATGAAACCTGAGAAGTTACTAGTGTACTATTCCCACCTAAATAGGCTATTTTATTTATTTATTTGGTATATTTATTTTGGTCATTTTACTGGTCACTTGAGTTCATTCTTTGTCATTATTTAATAACATAACTCAGGTCTCTTAAGTTAGTTTTCTTTAAAAAAAATTCTGGACACCTCTTCAGCTGAAGTTGGGTGGGACAGGGGCAAAAACTGGGGGTGGATGCTTTCTGCATTCATCTGCCTGAACATCCTGATTCTGGGTTGCGCCTTTGTCAGCGCGGGCACTTCAGAGATTGTCAAAATCAGCAGCCTGGACCTGCAGAGTTTCCTCATCTTCCTCTTTCTGCTCACCTCGATCTGGATGGTCTATTTCACCTACAATTCCAGGGCAAGAAATGTTTCTGTCTTCAAGGATAGACATGCGGGACCCATTTGGCTCAGAGGTAAAGTACAATTTTAACAATTAAACATTCAATGTAAGGAGTATTATTTGGACAAATCGATAATTGTCTGCTTCTCTAAATGTTGGTTGTCCTTCAGGTGGACTTCTGCTCTTTGGAATCCTCAGTATCATCATGGACATCTTTAAGATAGTCAGCTATGTGGGATACCTCCACTGTGATTCAGCCATTAAAGTTGCATTCCCTGTGGTGCAAGTTGTCTTTGTTCTCATACAGGTAGAAATCAAATATTGTTTAATGTTCTTCAGTCCTGATGTTTGAAAAATATTGATATTTTGCATATTGCACTTGTAGACATACTTTTTCTGGATCCATTCAAGGGACTGTGTGCAGGTCCAAAAGAACCTTTCACGGTAAGCTTTTAAGGTGTATGCATATTATCTGCCAACGTTTTGTCCCCAAACACATGGAATAGCCTAAGAGAAATAAAAGTTCAAGTTGTGCCTTCCAAACCAACATTTACAAATGGGGTCCAGAGGAATATAGGAAACGGCCTAAAAATTGGATCTCAGGTCTCATTGTGGTCAAATGTCAGTTGAATTAATACTGTATGTGGGAAATCAACACAACTTGGGAGATAAGGTGAATTTAGCACCGATGTGGTGATAAAAAATACACATTGAAGACAGAAGTTAGGCCTGTATGGCGTGCCCATGTGGTTTTGCCAATGCTGGTTTATGTGCCTCACCCAAATGGGCCTTTACAAGAAGCTCATCCTAGTCCAGTAGCTCACATAATAACCTTTTGTTTAACAGCTATTTTTGCGAGACAGATTCTTTGCCTTTGTTTTGTAATAATTAAAAATGGGCTGATCAAGTTATATCTGGGTGATTTTGATTGATTGTGAAGTCGTTGCTTATTTGTCTGAGGATTATAACATAAAAAAAAAGAAAACTGCTTTAGGTGCCCTAATAGAAGCAGTGGGTTTCAAACAGTATATGAAAGGAGTACATTAAATACCTCATTTATGCATAAATCAACTATTTAAACATCATAGTATTTTTTAGAAAATACTAAATAAGGTACATTAAAATGCTCACTGTTTGGTGTTACATTAATTAAATATTGAATGATTCAGGTTTTTCTGTATGTGACCTACAGATTGCCAGTCAATCTCAGTCAAAGGAAAACTTGGCAGATGGGTTGGTGCCACTCAGCTTGATCATTGTTAATCTTTCCCCTTTTTTCATATTTTAGCTGCGGACTGATGCTCACCCTCTCCACAAACCTTGTTTTATGGATGACTGAAGTTACAGAGGAGTCCCTTCACCAAACAATTTCTCCTGAGTTCTCAACCGACCACGCTAAGCTCTCACGACGGCAGCAGTACATCAAGAGCGGTAGGCTCAGCAAATGAAAGCTGATTTTTGCAGTCAATATGCAGAAACAATGGAACACTTTTATATCGTGTTATATGATTTGTGGTCTTACAGCCAGTTATGGAGATGACCAGTGTACGTGCAGCCACACTTCCTGTGACATCTTCAAGGATGCCTATTACTACCTGTACCCCTTCAACATCGAGTACAGCCTCTTTGCCTCCACCATGGCGTTCGTCATGTGGAAGAATGTGGGCCGAGCGGCGCACGAAAGCAACCACCACCACCACCACGCCAGATTCAGCCTCAAGGATGTGGTCATTGGCCTCGTTTTGGGCATCCTCCTCGTGGCAGCAGGCATCGCGACCTTCGTTGTGTATGAAATCGATATGAAAACGAATTTCTCTGACAAAGAAAGCCATGACACAGCATTGATGATGCACTTTGTCATGAACATAGTCATTGCGACCACGATGTGTGTCTGCACCATCGTCGGAAGCGCTATCTTCATGGTGGACCATAGGGAGCACATCTCGGAGAAGAACCCCACCCAGAGTCTGGACGTGGGGCTGCTGGTGGGTGCCTCACTGGGGAAATTCATTGTTAGTTATTTCTCCATTGTTGCCATGGTTGCAACTGGGGCCAAGGGCCACCTGAACAGGCTCAACTTGAGTTGGGGCATACTGATGGTACTCCAGCTCGGCCTACAGAACTTTTTCATAATTGTGGGCCTGCACCGGGAGCCCTTTCATGAGGCTGAACCTGACACAGTGGTTGCAAATCCATATGCGGCGGAGTCCAGCAAAGATGGAAGCGGACTACAAGTTAGAGACTTAGACCAAAAATCCAACCCTGACACTGAAGCACGTGGCAACAGTAGAGCAGTGGAAGACAGACACAAACAGCTGTGGAAGAGGCGAGTGTTGAGAGAGATCTGCGCGTTCCTGCTACTGGGTAACGTCATAGTAAGTATCTTTCTCCCGTTCTCTCTCACATTCACAGCAGCCAACTTCCCGGACGCTAAGCCTCTTCTTTTTGTATTTCACAGCTGTGGATCATGCCAGCCTTTGGTGCTCGTCCCCAGTTTGATCACGACACTGAAACACAGTTCTACCAGTTCAGCATGTGGGCTGCTGTTGTGAACGTGGGCCTTCCTTTTGGCATCTTTTACCGAATGCACTCCGTTGCCAGTTTATTTGAAGTCTACCAGAAGTTGTAAATAAGCACATGGAAAAGAGTATACAGAAAGTTGTAAACTGGCATTTTTAACTGTTTTGTGGAGCATTTTTTGATTTGTATTTTTTTGTCAAGGAGAAACTGAATAACTTGTTTTATTTTTTTCTATTTTTTATTTAGTAGTATGTTTATGCAACAATGTAAATATATTAAAACTTTATTTTTGCAATTTAAATGTCTTGTAAAGCTTATCTTGTGCAATCCAGTTTACACAGTAATATCTGTTTGCAAGCAATAAAAAAGAGGAATCTAAGTCCAAGCCAATGTTATTATTATTATTATTATTATTATTATTATTATTATTATTATTATTATTATTATTGTCAATTGCAGTTGACTTTGCTGCCCTTAGTCTAATGTAAAGCAATACATTTGTCAGAGACCATGTTTTGGTGTTAGTGCACAATTAACAACAATGGTTTCCCATTATTAGTTCTAAAAATAATAAATAAATGTACATACATAATTGACCCAGATATAATAACGTGAATTTTAGTTTTGAAAAATCATCCAGTTGGTCCCACAATAATATAACTAGGCGTTATATCAAAACTAAAGTCATAGAATAGAAAATATCTCATTCATCTTAAATCTTATGCTTTCTAAAGGAACAAACGGGTATGTGCTTAACGGAGCCCCCTGGTGGTACAAAAGTGTCACTATAATACCCAAAGAGCAAGCTTGAAAAACTGGGCTCACAAAACCTTTACGTTCATAATCTATAAAAGAACAATGGAAAGTGTTGCCAGCTATGGCGGATTTAAGAAAACAAATATACCTATAGAAAAAACTTAATTTTTATTAAACAAAGCATACATTGCAAAATCTTGAGGAGGTACACAACAACTGCAAAACTGCAATAACGGAGGAAAGAACACAATAATAACGTATTACAGTAGGGTGACCACGCGTCTGGCTTAAGGCAGACAGTCTGAGTTTTGAATGCCCCACACACATATTTGTCTTTCGTTTTGAGGCACTAGGCTTGGGAGCAGATTTTTTTTCCCCAAAGGGAATAACTGCAGAGACAACCAGCAACAATCACGCCCCTATTGGAACGCCCACACACGCCCCTCTGGGAGGTCCGACAGTGTGGGCGTGTCTCTTAAGCAAATGCTTATTGGTTTGTTTATTTACCAACCTCAATCCTAATTTTTTTTCCTTCTATTTTCTTCATTGTCACTGGATTTGCCTTCTGCCGTTTTTCTGCTGATTCCCCTGAACACCTTTTTTCCTTGTCCTATCGCAAGTACATTCTGGAGAGACATCAAAGAAGGGTTATGTTGAAAATAACTAAATATTCTACAGTTTTCAATCACCCATCATGTGTACTGTGTTGATGGTCTAGATAATGAAACGTCTGATGTGGTAAATATTGTTTTCTTGCTAGATAAGTATTGCATACACTGCTGTTCACTGAAAAAAATATATGCACATTTCCATCTACTTAAGCATAGTTACTTTAGCACAATTGCTTCATGTTAGCAGGGTAGGACCTGAAACAATTGAGTCAAAGTGACTAAATATGCCTAAATAGTTGCAAATGATGCATGAAATCTTTAAGTGGAAAGACTCTCCTCCATGCTTCCCTGTCTCCCACACTCCCCGTTGCCTTCTACATCGTAACACTGCCCATGCTCCACCCTGTACAGCCTGTAGCCTAAACAAACATCTTAAACCATTCTCCTGACTGACGAGTGTGTTCTGCACGTTGGCCAAACACGAAAACACCATGACAGACATTATGACAATATTATTCTACCTGTATCAATTTCATCAGGCACAGTTGTGGCATAACTGTTCCACAAAGTTAATTTTAATTAGAAAATGAGTTATATGGATCATGCCAACATTTTTTTACAGAAACCGATACGTTAGTGGTTTATTTTTAAAGGCAACACATGGCTGAAACTATAGTACATATTTAGATTTAACTCAGGCAAACTGACGGCCACCCTTTCTCTGGGTCCTTCCATGCCACCAGGTAAAATCCTGCGTCAGAAATGCATGAACTGGTGATTTTCTTTTAATTTTTATATTTCTTTGGCGCATTTAGGAGGTTATTGCATGATTCAGTCACATGTTCGTTAATATCTAAAATAGACAAAAATGCGTGTTTAGAGTCGGCAGCAAGATTCTTGTTAATCTTTCTGGTGGATTTTGTGCGTTCTATTTTCCAGGACTCTCAAGAGTCTCCTTTTTTTTGGCGAGGAGGATGAAAGCTTTAGGCTAAAATGATCTAATATTAGGTTAAATTGTTTGTATGTGTACTTGCTGCTCAGTGAGAAAAAAATTGGGCATTTTAATTGTAACGTGAGGACATTGATGTAACCCTTTCTTTTTGGTCCCCGCATTTTTTGGGCTAGAGTTAAGAGTTAGGATTAAGGTGTCAGTTAGGTTTAGGTTAGGATTAGGTTTATTCTGGAAAAGGTTAGGTTTAGGGTTAAGGTCAGAGTAAGTACCCATAGATAGGATTGAAAATGAAAAAGAAGTCAAGGCACGGTCCTCGGTAAGTATTTAAACCAAGGATGTGTGCGTGTATTTACACCCTGTCATTACATTATCATTACCAAGCGGATCTTTGAAACAAAAAAATGTAACGGATGTTGCAGACACCCTTTGGCATCCTTCTTCCACCTCTTCATCCGGACATGCACCATCTTTGTTTATTTACTATGTGAATTTCTCAGTTTTGGCTTTATTGTCTGCATGGTCACCATCATCCTTATGCTGTTGTGCGACTTCTGGACTGTGAAGGTTAGTAAAATAATACTTAGTAATAGGGTTTGTGACTATTTTTATTTGTTTATAAAACAAACCTACATGGAATTAATAGTAACAAACCCATTAACTAAACCAGGTGTGGAATTTTCATAGAAAGAAATTCAAAGAGGTATGAGAAATAGCGTTCTTATATTTACTTGGAATATGGTCCAACCAATTAAACTTTGTTTTTCTTCTCCTAAAAAGGGAATGAAGGAAACAGAAAACCTGAAACTGAACAGAAAACCTTCAGACAAAAACAGTTTCAGAATCGAAGGGATCCATTATATTTGCTCGATAAGGTAGAGGGTCTTCTTTCTGTTCCTTCACATGTGGTGGTTCTGAGGAAATTCAGTGTCAGATTATAATGAGGGTAAAAATCAAAGCTTAAGCGTTTTTTTGTAAAAACATTTGGTAGCTTGAGGACGTGTAAATGTAAAACTATATAAATATAAAAATGTTTTTTGACCAAACTGTATGTTTCTTTGTGAAAGTTTGTTATAGTTTGCTATATGATCAAATTATGATATGTTTCTAACTATAAAAATAAAATAATTATCTACAAGTAGCATTTTTGAGAATGTTTGTTTTGTTTTTGGGTTTGTCCAAAACATGTGTCAAATATGAACAGGCACCCTTTTATTTTAGAATATTTGAGCTAGGGGCTCTTTTAGTAATAACATTGGATAAATCTAATTTAGTAGGAGGGGGAAGGGGACACTTTCTAGGTAAAAATTTGTCCACAAGGTGGCAACAAACATCATGGTTAAAGTATTAATCGTGTTAAATTATTTGGCAAATAAATGCACTTTAATATACCTAGCTTGATTATTATTGATAATCATAATAATTGATTATTATTTATTGCATCTCCCCATTGCACCCCCTTAGTAATGAGGACTGCTCGTTACTAAGGGGGTGGAGCTGTTTCAGTTCAATTTGCATGTTATCTAAGCCATTACAGGGTCTTTGTTGGACAGTAGTATAAAGCTTGTACAGTAACTCCACACTACTCCCGACTTTTTGAATTGAGAAAGCTTCCAGGATAGGAAGCGAAACATTTTCAAACTTTGGACAAAAGTCCAGTTGTTTTGTTTTTTGCTTTTTTGGAATGACCATTTTCACCAGCATCTAGTTGCTTTAGACCACGTTACATTCTTTCTTAGTACCAGAGACCAATCTATATGCTCCCTTGACCAAAATTATTTGCATTTGTATCACATTCCTTTCACGATGATGAAGGGTCCCCACAATCCCTTCAGTTTCAGTAATGTCTTGGACAGCTCCTGACCCAGGTCGATCCATCCATTCATTATCTATACAAGCTTATCCCTCATGGGATCGCGATGCGTGCTGGTGTCTATCTCCAGCTATCAATGGGCGAGAGGTGGGGTACACCCTTTGCGGGGTGTACTCCACCTCTCGCCTCTCGCCAGTCTATCACAGGGCAACATAGAGACAGACAGGACAAAGAGCCATCCACGCACTAAGGAGAACTTCGAGAGACCAATTAACCTAACAGTCATGGTTTTGGACTGTGGGAGGAAGCCAGAGTACCTGGAGAGAACCCACCCACGCACAGGGAGAACATGCAACTCCATGCAGAAAGACCCAGGGTTGGAGTCAAACCCAGGACCTTCTTGCTGCAAGGCATAGTGTACTTATGGGAGGCCTAGTACCTATTTGCTTTGGTAAATTTAGGTAGTGACTTTTTTTGCCTCTAAAAAGCTGTGTATTTGTTTTGAATTTGTTTTACCATACCCTTCGATGTGAAGCTTGCAATTTGCTTATATTATTTACTGTATTTCTAGTTTTTAATAAAAAGTGGCCCTATACACGAGTACCTTGATGAAATAGTTGGAAATGCTTAAGTACTGACAAGTAACATGGTTTAAGACAACAGTGCTTTTAGCAAATAATCCTATTATAAGGATCTACATCTATTATTAATTTAGGGATCAAAGACACTTAGGTATTATCTGCTTGCTATGTTACTCCCAAAAAGTAAAATGGTGAAATCTGCAATCATAATGTAGAATATTAGAGGATTTGGCAGCAATGTAGACCACATATAACAATAAAAGGTCTTATCCAGCTTATCTGCAAGCATCTGATAATGTTCACTTTCTGCCTGTTTGGTGTCATAAGCCTCCAGGAATCTGACCATCTTCAGGAGCCTTTGAGAGTCCTCAGACGCATCACGCCGTATGATGCTGATGTCACCTTTTGGCTTCTGCAGAGATCAAAGTTACAGATAGAGTTGGTCACTCCATGGGACAAAAATTCACTGAGAAAATGCTTCAGTCTCGATATGTGTACCCTGTTCCCCTGGCAACAAACCCAGACTCATCTCCATCCTCGTTTTCTTTGTGGTCTCTGGCATTTTGACGTTTTTACAGAAGCAGGCATAAAAGACAACCCATCTTGAGCCACCTTTGTCAACACTATTGACACCAGGATGCTTGTCACCATCAGGACTTAAGAAATTCAGAAATGGATTCCTGTGCCGCATTAAGATGATAATAGTTATTTGTCTTGCTATCATTTTTATATGTTTTGCTCTATTTGCACAGTACAAATCGTTTTGTCTGTACCCCGACTCACAGCATCTACTGTCTTCAGGAAGCACGTTGGTGAGGATGTTTAGGAACAAGATGAAACTGAGCACCATCGTAACCTTGAACGAGTTGCGTTCAACACCTTGCAGTGGCAGAGCACCGCTGAATATATCAGCCAACACAA